>NC_133363.1:37884227-38077260 GCF_049309525.1 Garra rufa | reverse complement strand
CTTTATATTAGGTAGTCTTAACTACTATGTGCTTACATTAAATATATATATATATATGTTATTGCGTTCATATTGTATTCCAAAACACTTTTGCTGCTATTGAAGTGGGATACGGGTAAAATAAAGGTTAACTGCCCACTATTATTCAGAAAAATCCTTCAGGTCCCACAAATTCTTTGCTTTTTTAGCATTTTTATGTATTTGAACCTTTTCCAACAATGACTGCATGATTTTGAGATCCATCTTTTCACACTGAGGACAACTGAGGGACTCATATGCAACTATGAACAGAAGGTTCAAATGCTCACTGATGCTTCAGAAGGAAAAATGAGGCATTAAGAGCCAGGGGTGTAAACTTTTGAACAGAATGAAGATGTGTACATTTTTCTTATTTTGCCCAAATATCATATTTTATTTTCATTTAGTACTGCCCTTTAGAAGCTACAGATGATAGTTACATGTTTTCCAGAAGACAAAATAAGCTAAATTTACCCTGATCTTCAAATTCAAAAAGTTTTCACTCCAGACTCTTAATGCATCGTGTTTCCTTCTGGAGCATCAGTAAGCGTTTGGACCTCCAGTAATAGTTGCATATGAGTCCCTTAGTTGTCCTCAGTGTCAGAATATGGATCTCAAAATCATAAAGTCATTTTCGGAGTTCAAATATACAAAAATGCAGAAGAACAGCTGGGATTTTAATTGTTCAGGACAAACAAGGGACACACTATCACTAAACAAACAAACAAAAACAAAAAAAACACAGCTAAGGATTATTCAGGTAACAACACAGTATTAAGAATCAAGTGTATGTAAACTTTTAAACTGAGTCATTTTTATAAATTCAACTATTATTTTCTCTTATGGACTATATGTAAATATCTTTTATGTGAAATATCTTATTCAGGTCAGTACTAAATAAAACAATTGTGGTCACACTTTATATTAGGTGGCCTTAACTATTACATACTTGCATCAGAAAATAAGTACAATGTACTTAATGTGGTCATATTGCATTGCAAAACACTTTTGCTTCTATTAAGGTTTGATATAGGTAAGGTTAGGGACAGGTTTGGTGGTATGGGTAGGTTTAAGGGTGGGTTAGGGTTCAACAGTGGTAATTACAGAAATTAATTACAAATGTAATTACATATAGGTTTTTAAAAATATATAAATACGATGTAAAAACATGTATGTACACAATAAGTACATTGTTCCAAATTATTAATTTAAATGTAAGAACATAGTAGTTAAGGCCACCTAATGTAAAGTGGGACCATTTTGCAGATTCTGCAAGGTGTATGTAAACTTTTCACATCAACTGCATTTACACAATAAGTGCATTGTATCAAATAATTAATTAATGTGAGTACATAGTAGTTAAGGCCACCTATTATAAAGTGGGACCGGATTATGTTAAAAAATCTGTTAATTTTGTCTGTGACAGCAGTTTATGATAAAGTTCAAAACAAAGTTTACTTTAAATGCTTTGAAAGCTAAGCTAAAGACAGTGAAAAACACTTGAGACTTCAGTACTTCTAACATTCATGTAAGGGAATAAAGCACACAAGATGTGTGACACAATTTCATTATGATGACCAGGGGTTAAAGAAACATTTTATAGCAGAAGCAAACAGTTGAAGGTTAACTGAATTTATTTTCATTACATTTTACATTTATTTTCATTATACATAGTTACCGTAACCTTCTACCTTGTTAGGCTGTCAAACATCTCACCAGTCAGCTATCGTGCAGAAATCTAAGCAAATACAGTTATTTAATAGAACCTTTACTTTCTTTTCCTGTTAATGTACGTGAGACTTTAAATAAAAGCCATTCTCTGTAGGGGTGTGGGAAAGGCAGCTTATCTATTTCCCGTCATCTATTTATGCCTACTTCTGTGCAAAAAAACACACGTATAGACACGCACGCACACATCCAAACCTTCAAAATATATCCATAAGTTTATAATGAACAAGTATGAGAGTGCTAAAAGATGCTAAAATGACTGTGATGAGTGAGGGAAAACAACAGAGCCAAACTGTCCGTCTTTTAATCACACACATAGCCGTTCACATGGAGAACGACCTCCAAGCCAAGGTCAAGGGGAGTTATCAGACAGTGGCCTGAGCAGACATGTCAGCTTGACTGATGTTATCAATGTGGGTGACATTAGTGCAGTATTTGGCAAAACCTAATTGAAAGGAATTATCAGATAATCCCATCTGCAGCAAACACTGCAGTGCTAAACACACACAGCGTGTGAGGGTTTTCCTTGTAAAAATGCGTAATAAAAATCAGGATCTTACCTGCTGTTAGAGAGAAACTGAGCAAACCATATTATGATGAATCAAAACCCACAAACTTCAGTATACTAAAATAATAGAAATTACAAAACAACAGAAATCTAAAGTAACAATCAAACTAAAACTGCTTTAAGTGCTATGCAGATTTCAGTATTTTTTAGACATGGCATGACAAAAATATCCTCTAAATTCATATCCTGCCATTCTGCATGGCATTTCATTGAATGGTTACAAACCTATTGTTGCCTTAATCTAAATAGAAGCGTCTCCTTTACCCTTCCTTTAGGGATAAGATGCACTGGAAGAAAATAGTGTCAGTCAAAGTGAAGGTTGCCTCCTGACAACCAAGAATAGTTTATTCAAATTAAGCAGGTGGATGGGGGGCAGGGGGGCAGAGAGAGAATTATGGTTTTGAATACCAAACTAGATATTCTTTAAGCAGAGATAGACTGCATTCATGATTTTTTTTTTTGTTTTTTTTTTTTTAAAGACATTAAACAGTGAGTTCAAATTATTTTCTGTGCTAATGGACAGCTGATGCTGTCAGCTGAGATATGTAACTCAGATTATTGCTTTTGCGCTTGCTGTGTAGCACATGCTTTTTGTCCAAAGTTTACTAATTTTAGGTACAGTGTCCTTGATGCAATCTGGGCTTAGGCCACAGTCATGCTTAGAAGATTTAGAACAGAGTGAAGAAGCAGATGATCTTGTCTTGACATCAAGCCATACAACATGTTGATGGATTTAAGGTGAGCGCAGATGATCGTCTTGATGATCCACGGCAGCTCACCCCTGGTGTGGGCAGATGCTCTAGACAGACACTGATGGATGAAGTGAGAACAGACTCAGTGAACAAAGTGTAAATGTGGATCAGTACTGGCTGGAGAAGGCTAGAGACAGAAGCTCTTCCTCGGCTGTAAAGGTCGGGATATTGTTCTGCTTGAAGTCTTGTTGAAAGCTGAACTATTTGTTTTCTTTAAGGAAGGTAACAGTCTGTTCCAGGACACTGTTTTCTTTGAACAATGTATATGAGCTCACTGAAGGCTGTTTTGAAAACTTGACAAGTTTCCATTTCATTTTGCAATTATGGTGCTCCAGGTGTTGAGGAAGGTGTTGAATCCCCAAATTAACACAATCACTCCAGGAACATTCTTGCTTTGAAGAACGGCAGTCGAGCTTTTATACTTTTTTAGTGAAGACAGATGCTAATGCTTCGGGCTAAAAGCTATTCAAGCTAGATATGTATATTGCAGTTTAGCAATGACAACAATAAATAATATAAAGTAGGAGTTTCAAATGTTTGGATGCCAAGGACCTCCAAACACGATAATCCCTTTAAGACACATTTCTACTCTGTGAGGAAAAGCGTGATATTATAAATAGTTGACTTTTATATTGTTACTGTACTGAAGCCAAAGCAAATTATTGAAATAGTATCTGGAGAATATTGACTTTGTATTAAGTTCCTTTTTTTCTACCCACTTTCACAGATGCGTGAACCAGGAGAGAATCATTTTCAATTCAATTTACATTTATTTGTATAGAGCTTTTCACAATAAATATTGTTCCAAAGTGGTTTTCCTGTTAACTTCTGCACACATAACAGAACAAAGAATCTGCAGAGATCTGTGGAGGTTTTTAATAAACAAAATGTTTTCAGAATACCCTTTTGGCCAGAATTTGTTTTCTTCGGTTCATCAAATTAGCATGCATTGTAATTATCAGAAAATGACAATGATTTATCATTAGTTTATCTAGTTTTTAATATTTTAAGTTTTGGATAAAGTAATTTGGACAATATTATATATTATATAACAACTTGCAATGCCAATCAAAAGTTTGGGATCAGTTAGATTTTTAATGTTTTTAAATACATTTCTTAAGCTCATCACGGCTGCATTTATTTGATTAAAAATACAACAAACAACATTTTATTACAATGTAAAAAAATGTATACATGCATTCAAATATAATTTATACTTGTGATCAAAGCTGAATTTTCAGCATCATTACTCCAGTCTTCATAGTCACATGATCCTTCAGCAATTATTCAAATATGCTGATTTATTATCAATGCTGGAAACAGTTGTGCTGCCTATTAAACATTTTTTGGGAACCTGTGAAACTTTTTTATGGATTTTTTGATGAATAAAAACATTTTAAAGAACAGCATTTATTCAAAATAAAAATATTTTCTAACAATATAAACAACTGCTCAAACATTTGGGGTCAGTAACTTTTTATGCTTTCTTTTTTTGAAAGAAATTAATATTTTTATTCAGCAAAGATATGTGATAAAAGTTATATTAAATACTTTTTTTTTAAATAAATTTTGAATAAATGCTATTCTTGTGATTTATCAAAGAATCCTGAAAAAGTACAACAGGTTCCAAAAAAATATTAAGCAGCACAACTGTTTCCATAAATTATAAGAATAAATAAATAAATACAGTGCCCTCCACTAATAGTGGCACCCTTAGTAAATATGAGCAAAGGTGACTGTAAAAACAAATATGCATTGTTTATCCTTTAGATCTTTTCATTTGAAAAATTCACAAAATTCTAACCTTTCATTGAAGTAAAACGATGCACTGCAAAAAATGCTTTTCTTACTTAGATTTTTTGTCTTGTTTCCAGCCAAAATATCTAAAAATTCTTGAACCAGGAAGGATTTTCTAGACAAGTAAAAATTTGTGTCTTGTTTTTAAGACAAAAAATCTAAGTAAGAAAAGCATTTTTTGCAGTGTGGAAAATGGGGGGATATCTCATAATGAAATAAATGTTTTTCTCTAGTTCACATTGGCCACAATTATTGGCACCCCTAAAAATTTGTCTAAGTAAAATATCTCTAAAGTATATTCCCAGTCATGACTTTCTTTTCCACAGGATTATAAATATGAGGAACACAAAAGCCAAATTCCTTTAATCATCATCACAAGAAGTAAAACCAAAGAATGCAGATCTGATATGCAGAACAAATTTATTGAGCTTCACAAAATAGAAATTGGCTGTAAGAAAAGAGCTAAAGCACTGAAAATCCCCATTCCCACCATCAGGGCAATAATTAAGAAGTTCCAATCAACTAAAGATGTTAGTAAAAATCTGCCTAAAAGAGGACATGTGTCTATATCATCCTAATGCACGATAAGGAGAAGAGTTTGAGTAGTCAAAGACTCCAAGGATCACAGTTGGAGAATTACACAGAATTGTTGAGTCTTTGGGTCAGAAAGCCTAAAATAAAACGATCAAACAGCCCCTACATCACCACATGTTGTTCCAGAGGGTTTCAAGACCTATTTTTCTGCTGGAGGTCCTGGACATCTTGTTTAGATACATGGCTTCATGGATTCTATCAAATACCAGCAGATAAAAAAATAAAACCTGACTGCCTCTGTTAGAAATCTTATAGTGGGCCATGGTTGCATCTTCCAGCAGGACAATGATCCAAAACAAACATCAAAATCAACACAAAAATTCACTGAGCACAGAAAGAAAGTTCTACCATGGCCATCCCAGTTCCCTGACCTGAACCCTGTTTTGAAACTGAAGAGAAGCACCACCAATATGAAGCTGGGAAGAGAGAGATTCTGGAAAATCTAGAGAGAGATTCTGTTTGAAGGAATGGTCTCTGATCTCTTGTCAGGTGTTCTCCATTAGACATTGTTGGAGAAAATTTAGAACTGTTATCTTGGGAAAAGGACGTTGCAATAATTGGATGCCAATAATAGTAGCCAGCATGAACTAGAGAAAAACATTTATTTCATAATGAGATTTCACCCCTGGGTTCTATTGATTTACTTTAATGACAGGTTAGAATGTTGTGAATTTTTTGAATGAAAGATCAAAAGGATAAATTATGCAGATTTATTTTCATATCCACTTTTGCTCATATTTACCAAGGGTGCCAATATTAGTGGAGGGCACTGTAAATCAGCATATTAGAATGATTTCTGAGGGTCTTAGTCTGTGACACTGTGACACTGAAGACTGGAGTAATGGCTGATGAAAATTCTGCTTTGCATCACAGTAATAAATTAAATTTTAAAATATATTGAAATAGAAAACTATTATTTTAAACGGTAATAATATTTCACAATATTACAGCTTTTTTGGTATATTTGTTCAAATAAATGCAGCCTTGATGAGCAAAAGAGACTTCTTTTTAAAACATTAAAAATCTTACTTTTGAATAGCAGTGTATATATTTATTTATAACCAAATACTCCAATGCACATTTGTGACATTTAGTGCTTTGCACTTCACTTTTGTTTTCCTCTGAAAGTATACAGGGTTACATTTGGTGGGAAGCAGTGTGAGCGAGTATGAGCCAGTCTCTAGTGTCCTTGGAAACAGCTCTTAATTAACCACCCTGGTATTCCAAGTGCACCCTCATCAGTAGCCAAGCTCCATATGGTCACTGCAGCAGCACCACAACAACAATCAGCTGAGGAAACATTGTTTCAAAACACATCAGGATGACATAAAGCAGAGCAAATTATTATCTAGTGGTTCCTGTCTTGGACAGTTGATCATCTCCAGAAAAGCCTAACATTTTTATTCAGTACTGTCACTGTAACATTCGGCCCACTGTCTCCAATACTGGAACCTGCTCACACTCGCCTGTCTCTGAGTCACGGAGCAGAGCTAGACTCTCTTTCCTCTCCGTCTCACCCTTCATCTGCTTTCTGTGTCTCTTTCCAGGAGGTTTGCAGTAGCAGCTCCTTATACCTCTCAGTCTGTTATTTTTATCTGTGCGCTTGTACCAGGATGTTGTGTACCAGCATTCGGGACTAACACACACACATTTCCATGTGCACTAAGGGAGTGTTTTTTAGGAAGTCAGAGTTGATGTGGTCAGAATGACCCCACAGCGGTTGGCTAATGAGCGCACTGGAGTCAAACCAACATTCTCCAAATATACACACCTTCCTACTGCTGTCCTCACACACACAGGTCAAGCGCAGAACAACACACACACACACACACACACACACACACACACACACACACACACACACACACACACACACACACACACTTTAAGACACATTTACCTCCTCTGTCCTGTGCGCACCCACACAAGTCACGTACGCCACAGGTCCCGACACACACAAATACACACATCTACACACTCCCACAGAATTATGAAAGTCAGCATAACAGTGCCATGCACACATCTTTGATGTAGGGTTAGTTTAAGGATAGGCCGTCTCTGAGGATAGTAAAGGCTGATTGCCAACATCTCTGATACAATAAGGAACTGTGGTCACATGATTTACAGGAATCACAAAAACATGCAGGATTTACAAATAAGGAAGGATGTTAGGTTGTGGTCATTAGTGTCTGGTAATGTATGGTAGTAAATCCAAATATAAATAACTTTGAAATCTAAACAGTAAAAAATACATATCAGATGTATTTTAAAATATGTTTTAAAATATATAAGAATAGTTAGTCAAATATATTACTAATATAGTTTATACATTATATGTCTTTAAAATAGAAATTATTTCTGTGGAGTTTTCAGCACCATTAATTCAGTCTTCAGTGTCACATGATCCTTCAAAAATAATTCTAATATGATGATTTATTATCAATGTTAGAAACCGTTGTGATGAAAAAGTCTTTACTATCACTCTGTATCAATTTAGCACATCCTTGTGGAAAAAAGCAATAATTTCTTTCTTTAAAAAAAAAGAATAAAAAATAAAATAAATTACTGACCCCATTTCTATTTTAAATAAACTATTTATTTTTAACCTTTTAATTCATCAAAGAATCCTGGAAAAAGTATCACAGGTTGCAAAAAAAATAAAAATAATAATAATTAATAAATAAAAAAACATCACAACTGTTACCAACATTGATAATAAATCAGCATATTAGAATGATTTATGAAGGGTCATGTGACAATAAAAACTAGAGTATTCATTCTGAAAATTCAGCATTGCATAACATAAATAAATTATATTTTAAAGTATATTAAAATATAAAGAAAATATTTTAAATGGAAATAATATTTCATAATATTACTGATTTTTCTGTATTTTTGATCAATTATATGCAGCCTTGATGAGCAGAAGAAACTTAAAAAAGCCTTTAAAATCTTACTGATCCCAAACTTTTCAATGGCAGTGTATGGTATTGATTTATTTACTTATATTCCCTGATGATTTTTTCACATAAATATATGTATATTGTTTAAAATATATTTAAAAAATACAGATTTTTCATTTCCTTCATTTTTTTTTAGATATATTTTCAAATATACAAAATTTGCTAAGAAAATATATATTGCTAATAGGGTTTTAAAATTATGATTGTCAAACGATTAAGCGCCATTAAGCGCATCTAAAATAAAAGTTTTTATTTACATGATATGATGTGTGTGTACTGTGCATATTTATTATGTATATATAAATACACACACATACATGTATATAACACATTTTTCTTAAATAAAATATATACATGCATGTGTGTGTATTTATATATACATAATAAATATACACAGTACACACACACACACACACATATATTATGTACTATATATATATATATATATATGTGTGTGTGTGTGTGTGTGTGTGTGTGTGTGTGTGTGTGTGTGTGTATATATATATATATATATATATATATATACACATACGTTCTGTTATGCTCAAAATTATTCATACCCTTGGTAAATATGATCAAAGAAGGCTGTGAAAATAAATCTATATCATTATTCTTTTTTATTTTTTATTTAAACAAATGTACAAAAATCTAGCCTTTCATTGTAGAATAACAATTTTAAATGGAAGAGAAATCTTATTATGAAATGTTTTTTTCTCTAATACACATTGGCCACAATTTATCATACCCTTTTATTCAATGCTTTTTGCAACCTCCTTTTGCCAAGATAACAGCTCTTCACCTATAATGCCTGATAACTTTAGACCCTTAGAGATCTCTCCAGACCCCATAGATTTCCAGGTCCATGTTGGTGCTTATCCTTTTCAGTTTACACCACTCATTTTCTATAGGGTTCAGGTCAGGGAACTGGGTTGGCCATGCTCATATTTACCAGGGTTATAAATAATTTTGTAAACATATATATATATATATATATATTTTTTTTTTTTTTTTTTTTTAAAGCAAATTTTGGAATTTGAACTTTCAAACAAAAAAAAAATATTTTTAATGACCACTAATGTAGTATTTGTGAGACGGGAGAGAGAGAATCTGGCTTTTGTCAGGTTGTTAAATATATGATTTTATACGACAATTCAGATGTTTCTAAATTAGCTGTATGTGATTTGTAATCCAATCCAAAGTACTTGTTTTGAGCTATTTGTACTTCAGGCCCTCCAAATGTAAATGTGTTGTTGTCCAAAGAAACTCTGAGGTGGTAATGGAGGTACACACACACACACACACACACACACACACACACACACATACCTACTTGTTCTCATACAACACGCAAACACACACAAACCAGTCTCCAGAGGTCTCTCCAGCACTCACACACAGAACCATAGGGGGGTCAGGTCAGTTGAGGTCGTCCCTGTCCAAACAAATAAGAGCTATTCTTCCACCACACCAAGCCTCTGAGCTTTCCACTAGCAGTGCGATTCCCACAGGGACACAGAGAAAGATGGACAGAGAGAAAGAGGGCTGGAGAGAACTCAAGAGAGCTGAAGAGGAGCAACAGTAAAATGAAGAGAGAAGAAAACAGGAAAGAGAGGCCTAGAGATGCACTAATCTGCTGTGGACAGAGTGATGTGTCCATGGTTTCTGTAAATGCTAGGCCTTGTGTTTGTGTCTCTTGCCATAATAACTGTTAAATGCGGTCGTCTCCTCGCTACACAAAGCTGGACCAAGCGCAGCAGCTCTGTGGTTCTCCGATACATTGTTCCCTGCAGACTTTCCTGGAGCCTCGCTGACAAACAGTAGAAAACGGATGCATTTAAAAACCCTTAGATGACACACAACTCACTAAACAATGGGCTGGAGAGTCATGGGGACATGGAATTAAACAAAATATACCCATAATGGAAGAATGGGGAGCCAAAAGAAAAATGAACTTGGTTAACACTTTTTTCCCCTACATTTAGTGTTGTGTCATATTTTTCCACACCGTACAAATGGGCCCAATGGGGCCTCCATATTTGATCAGAGGACTAGGAGTGGTAAATAATGTGGTCTGCTGGAACCATCTTGCTGGCGACACAATCAAAACAAGTCTATTCCCCAAGCAAATAAAAAGAGAAAGTGAAGTATTTGTGTAGCACTGCCATTAGTTTGATTATTCACATCTAGCGCATCATGATTGGCACAGTAGACACTGGGAATGTACAATAGCTCCAGATGTTTATACCTTCAAATTAACTTTATTTAGTTGCGTTTACATATACATCATAGTCTTGCGGTGCTTTAGACAAGCTGTGGTGTGCAAATGCACTGAAAAACATCAACAAAACAATTAGGGCTAGCAGTGAATGTTCCACACATCAGCACATTTGTGTGACCTCAAGCCATAATACTGAAGTGCGTTTTCCTTTCCCACGTGCGCATGTCTGTATGTACGCTCTCATATATCCTTCACCGGCAGTCAGAGTCTTTACAAGTCTTTTGGCCTAATTAAGCAATCTGAAACATGTTTTGAAGCTGAAAAGAGCAGACCACTGACCTTCTTATAAGGTAAAGCTAAGCGAGCTCACTGGACCAGACCTGTCTGTCAGTCAGAAAGAAGGAAAAAGACAGAAAGAACAAACGCAACGCAGAAAAGACATCAGATTCTCCTTATAATTGGTTTCATTTAAAAAGGCCATTCCCTCTATCAACCCAAGATTTGCTACTGCTAGCCATGCTAATGCACTATTGATAATGGAGCCAAGAGTGCCAATATTTCCGCAAAAAAGAGTAGTAGAGTAATAAACCACTTAGCAAAATAATGCCTGTTTTAGTCTATTTTACTTGAAATTAATGTTAATATCAGCAATTTTATTGATTGTTTTAATTAGTGTTTAGAATCGATTGCTACGATTTCCACTGAACTAGAAAGTTTAAAAGGATTCACGGACCAGCTAATGCTATTTTTGCTACATGTTAGAGACTTGTAAAACATTACATTTTGTAATGCTTAAGGAATTATTGCAACACTAGTCTAATGACAAAACTTTAAGAAATAGTTCCCCCCAAAATAAAAATAAAATATGCTGAAAAAGTACTCACTCTCAGGCCATCCAAGATGTAGATGAGTTTGTTTCTTCATGGGATTCTTCAACAGATTTGGATAAATTAAGCATTACACCACTCACAAATGGATCCTCTAGAGTGAATGAGTGCCGTCAGAATAAGAGTTCAGACAGACAAAAAAATTACAGTAATCCACAAGTAATTCAAACGACTCTAGTTTGTCAATTAATGTATGTTGTGAAGTAAAAATGTAAGTTTGTTAACAAATAAATTAATCTATACAAGTCCTCGATCCATAATACTCTCCAGTTATCATTTATCATATTGTGACGGCACCCATTTGCTGCAGAGGACTCATTGGTCCAAATCTGTTCTGATGAAGAAATACAACTCATCTATATCTTGGATACCCTTAAAGTTACAGTGGGAAAAATATTTATTTGATCCCCTGCTGATTTTGTACATTTGCCCACTGACAAAGAAATGTTCAGTCTATAATTTTAATGGTAGGTTTATTTTAACAGTGAGAGACAGAATAACAACAAAAAATCTAGAAAAACGCATTACAAAAAAGTTATCAATTGATTTGCATTTTAATGAGTGAAATAAGTATTTGCAAAAAATGACTTGGCAAAACGGAGGTCAGACGTTTCTTGTAGTTGGTCACCAGGTTTGCACACATCTAAGGAGGGATTTTGTCCCACTCCTCTTTGCAGATCCTCTCAAGTTTCAAGGCTGACGTTTGGCAACTCGAACCTTCAGCTCCCTCCATAGATTTTCTATGGGATTAATTTCTGGAAACTGGCTAGGCCACTCCAGGACCTTAATGTGCTTCTTCTTGAGCCACTCTTTGTTGCCTTGGCCGTGTGTTTTGGGTCATTGTCATGCTGGAATACCCATCCACAACCCATTTTCAAGGAGAAGGAGGTTCTCACCCAAGATTTGAAGATCTCATCCAATCTTGTCCCTGACATCCTTGGACAGCTCTTTGGTCTTGGCCATGGTAGAGTTTGGAATCTGATTGATTGATTGCTTCTGTTGACAGGTGTCTTTTATACAGGTAACAAACTAAGATCTCAGCTACATGGCCCCATACATCGTCCCTTTGATGCAGTGAAGTTGTCCTGTCCAGAAAAACAGAAAAACACCCCAAAGCATAATGCTTCCACCTCCATGTTTGACAGTGGGGATGGTGTTCTTGGGGTCACAGGTAGCTTTCATTCTCCTTCAAACACGGCGAGTTAAGTTGATGCCAAAAAGCTTGATTTTGGTCTCATCTGACCACAACACTTTCACCCAGTTCTCCTCTGAATCATTGAGATGTTCACTGGCAAATTTGGCAAAACAGACAGGCCTGTTCATGTGCTTTCTTGAGCAGGGGGACCTTGTGGGCACTGCAGGATTTCAGTCAATTGTTACCAATTGTTTTCTTAGTGACTATGGTCCCAGCTGCCTTGAGATCATTGACAAGATCCTTCCGTGTAGTTCTGGGCTGATTCCACACCGTTCTCATGATCATTGTAACTCCACGAGGTGAGATCCTGCATGGAGCCCCAGACCGAGGGAGATTGACAGTTATTTTGTGTTTCTTCCATTTGCGAATAATCCCACCAACCTTCTCACCAATCTGCATGGCGATGGTGTTGTAGCCCATTCCAGCCTTGTGTATGTCTACAATCTTGTCCCTGACATCCTTGGACAGCTCTTTGGTCTTGGCCATGGTGGAGAGTTTGGAATCTGATTGATTGATTGCTTCTGTGGATATGTGTCTTTTATACAGGTAACAAACTGAGATTAAAAGCACTCCCTTTAAGAGAGTGCTCCTAATCTCCATTTGTTACCTGTATAAAAGACAGCTAGGAGCCAGAAATCTTGCTGATTGATAGGGAATCAAATATTTATTTCACTCATTAAAATGCAAATCAATTTAAAACTTTTTTGTATTTTTTTTTTAAAGTATAGACTGGTAATTTCTTTGTCAGTGGGCAAAAGTACAAAATCAGCAGGGGATCAAATAATTATTTTCCCCACTGTAATTTACAGCAACTTTTCATTTTTCTGTAAACTATTTCTTTAATGCAATATCCAATATTTACTTACATATTGTGAATATTCAGCATATTGCTCATGGCTAAGCAATTGATTATCCGGTTTCATAGCTCCACAATCTTTCCAAGCTCAACCTCTCCCAATGCAGGTGTTACTGTACTCCAACTGTAACCGCATCCTTGACATATTTGTCACCAATGCCTGGGTTTTTCGTTACTAACAGATGCTTTCCGGACTCAGTTCTGTTCCAAACTGTATCTAGAAGATTATGTCAAGCATCTTTACTGCTGTCCCTGGGGGGGTGATATACCTCGACAACATTGTGGTACATGGCCCAACGTCTGCCCTCCACAACGACTGCCTGCACCTGGTGCCTGCTTGACATGTTTACCAAATACAACCTTATCCAGAACAAGTGCATCTTCTCTAAACCTGCCATCGAGTTTGTCTGATTTCTGAAAGCCTCAGGCCACTACACTCAGGAGTAGAAGCTGTACAGCGCCTCCTGGAGCCCACCTGCCCAATTCAGCCTCCTTGCTTTTCAGAGATGACCTAACAATGTTTCTTGCCACAGCACTATTGTGTGTTTCTGACAACTTGCACAGGTTACAGACACTGCGACATAAATATGTTTAAGGGGCATAAGACCCAGGTTATATATAATATGGTTTTAAAAATTATAAAGAAATATTGTAAATATGCAAATTAATGCTGTTCTTTTAAATTTTCTATTTATCAAAGAATCTTGAAAAAATGCATCACAGTTTACACAAAAATTTAAATCAGTTTATTAGAATGACAATGTGACATTAAGCGTAAAAGGCTTCCAGTGTAGGCTTATATATATATATTTTTTTTTTACCAATTTTCATGAATTATTATTTTATTATTTGATATTTTAAATTATGACTATGATATCAGGACAATCTAATATAATTTTTTTTTTTATAAATTGATAAAAAGGACAAAACATTTGTGTCACGCCATTAATCTAATATGTTGATCTCCTTGTGTTTTTGAAGCTTTTGAAACCGTTTTTTTGATGTTATGCTCCTTTCAGGTATGATAAATAAACAGACACAGCCTACCCAAGACTGTCGTTACTCTAGACAGCATACATGAATCTTTTTCATTCTTCTATACTGCTAAAAGCGAAGAAAATTAGTCGTGTGTTTAGTATTCATTAGGCAGTTATTAGAATAAATGCATCACAGTCCCAGTGTGATTTATCTGCATGTTAAATGCTACGCCACAAAGCAGAAAAGGGCGCATTCATTATGGCTCAGGGCAATTCTCTCTAAAATAAAAACATTTCATTCCAACTGGAAAGCAAATAAATGCTTGGCATGAAGGAGCTCTTTTCATTGCTACCTCCTCACAGCCCCTTCAACCTTCAAATAAATAAGAACAGAAGAACATAATTCAAGGCTGCCTGCTTATATACTGATGTCTTATCCTGTCTGTGTTTGTGTGCTTGTTTGATACTTCAAAGAGCCACGGTTTTCCCCTAGACTGTCCACCGCTTCACGCTTTGACGTCATGTCATTGTTGCGTAAACTTTGAGCTGAATTCCGAGTATGTTTCCTTTGTCTCTGATGAAGAGCATGACCTCATCAACCATTTTAAAGAGCAATCAAAACCAGAACAACTGCTAATCTGTGTGTAATTTCATATTATTGTACACACAGGCATGCCATCCCTTTGTTGGGGATGTTCTCGTGTAATAATACTGTTACTTCTCATTTATCACACGCTTTCATCTCCCGCTGGTGCAGTGAATGACCTTAGCTCTGTTCTCATTTTAAACCATATTCCTACATAATGAAAAGGTAAACTGCCCTGAACTCGCTGTTGTCGTTTGTCATGACAACACAGCTCTCGGAGATACGAGAGCGATCTCTTTTATGAAATACTTTAGAACCTTGACCAAGGTCAGATGTCTTGTGTACTTTGATTAGTATGCAAAGGTTTAAAGTTCACAATGCAGCGCTGAGTTCATCATGTTCAGCCAACTCTAAAAGGAAGCGTTAAAAGAGAGTGGGAAGGAGGGAGGGAAAGAGACCCTGCTTTGTTAATCTAAACGACGGTTTCGCTGGCACACCTGCCCCATCGAACCGCAGCGCAAGATTTATCCCTTTACTTTATAATCAAGTATTTGTTTATAGTTTAAACATAAAAACAATCATAATAATAATGCTTGATGAATAGCCCCGCATGCTGATATTTATTCGCTCATAAAAACTCGGAGGAAAGTCGTTGACGGCTCCGTGTGGCGGAAGGTCATCGACACAGGGTGAGAAACGGGCGTCTGCCTTGGATCGGTTGGGCTGCTTTGAATAGCTGATGAACCTGTCAAGCTCAAAGTCTTGTTAAAATTTTAATAAACATCTCAGAGGCCTATCAAATGGAGGTGAGTTATGCAGGCACCTCCCAGGCCATCTGCAACCGAATGGCACGATTGTGTTTGACAGCACGCGCTGAAAACCTCTCCATCTGCGTAAAAGATTATACCCATTCACGTTAACTACAGGATCTATCCCGCTCACGTCAGCCACAATTTATTAAACAGTGAATATTACTAGAGCAATTTTAATGCAGAACCTCCCTAGCATACAGCCAGCACATAAATATATCTGCATTATATGCACTGATTCACTAGCCCACCAGCTCAGTAGGGGAAAAAAATACACTTCTCGCTACAGAAAAGAGAAAAAACATCATCCCTCGCATAAAGAAACTCAGAAATAAACAAATATTTTGGAATACACTTACAAATGTAACGCATGAGCTCGATTAGATTGATCGCGACTGTCATTGGAACAAAGCCGTGTGAGAGCTCGGAGATAATGTGATTGCCTGTTTTGTGTTATGGTGGGAGATCTGAAATAGTCTGTTAAAATGACAAGCTCCATCTCTTTGCTTCTTTATCTCTGCCATTCAAAACAATTAAATAAATAAATACGACTCTGAAGACTTTTATATTCATCAGATCCACGAACACAGGGGTGTTTGTCAAACACAACAACACAAGCTCGATCAGAACAGGAAAAAAGTGTGGATTTTTGACATGTAAATTCCAAACACCAAACAAAACAGGGATGAAAGCCGAAAGATAGAGAGGCTTTGCTGGGGTTTTGTCTTTGTTCGGCTGAGCAAAGTCGGAGCGCAATCTTGTATCTGCTCACTCTGTGCTTGTTTACTGCAGAGTGATAACGTTTGAGGAGCTTTCATAGAAGTTCCCACTTTATGGTATATCAGAACAACAGACTGTTTAATTAAAAGGACAGTTCAGACAAAAATGGCAGTCCTGTTATCATTTATTCACCCTCTTGTCATTTTGTGCCCATACAATGAAAGTTAGTGGAGTCCAGAGTTGTTTTGCTTTCATTACACAAACAGAAACACTTAAAGACGACATCGGATGTCCATTTTCCACAAGTTGGTATGCTTTTTAAGGGTTTTTATGAAATGTCTGCAACATATTTTGGTTAAAATTCCTCAATGGTTTCGTAAAACACCTTTTTTACCTTGTCAAATCAGCTCTGTTCACAGCGAGCTGTTTCGGTGCTTGTCTCTTTAAATGATAAAAAGCTACTGCTCACTCCACCCCTTTCTTCTATTTTTGTGTAATCGGAGGCGCATTACCATCAAAAACAAAACTAATCCACTGAGTCTTCAGTGGCTCTGATGTCAGGAGAAAATGAAGTTTTTTGGAGATTAAAAAAAAGGAGCGAATGGATTTTTATCATTGTACAGTGGTTGAGTCCACACACTGCTAAGACACATTTACAGTGCCCTCCACTAATATTGGCACCCTTAGTAAATATGAGCAAAAGTGACTGTGAAAATAAATCTGCATTGTTTATCCTTTAGATCTTTTATTCGCGAAAAATTCACAAAATGATTAAAAAGGGGGGGGGGGGGGTATCTCATTATGAAATAAATGTTTTTCTCTAGTTCACATTGGCCACAATTATTGGCTCCCCTAAAAATTTGTCTAAGTAAAATATCTTTAAAGTATATTCCCATTAATATTACAATTTTTTAGCACACCAGGGTGGCCAGGAGTATAAAATTGTCCAGTCATGACTTTCTGTTCTACAGGATTATAAATATGAGGAACACAAAAGCCAAATTCCCTTAATCATCCATCCATTATAAGAAGTTCCAATCAACTACATATGTTACAAATCTGCCTAGAAGAGGATGTGTGTCTATATATTCCTAATACACGATAAGGAGGAGAGTTTGAGTGGCCAAAGACTCTCCAAGGATCACAGTTGGAGAATTGCACAGAATTGTTGAGTATTGGGGTCAGAAAGCCTAAAATAAAATGACTACATCAAAACCACTACATCACCACATGTTGTTCTAGAGTTTTTCAAGAAAAAATCCTCCTGGCTCACCCAAAAACAAACTCCAGCATATTCAATTGTCAGACATGATTGGAACTTCAAACAGGACTGGCTTCTATGGTCAGATGAAACTAAAAATTAGCTTTTTGGCAGCTAACCCTCCAGATGGTTTTGGTGCAGACAGGGATAAAAAAAAGTACCCCATGCCCACGGTTAAAAATACTGCTGGGTCTTTAATGTTGTGGACCTATTTTTCTGCCGGAGGTCCTGGACATCTTGTTTAGATACATGGCTTCATGGATTCTATCAAAACCTGACTGCCTCTGTTAGAAATCTTATAATGGGCCACGGTTGCATCTTCCAGCTGGATGATGATCCAAAACAAACATCAAAATCAACACAAAATTGTGTCACTGAGCACAGAATGAAGCTTCTACCATGGTCGTCCCAGTTCCCTGACCTGAACCCTGCATAGAAACTGAAGAGAAGCACCACCACCAACATGAAGCTGGGAAGAGAGAGATTCTGGAGAATCTAGAGAGGTTCTGTTTAAAGGAATAGCCTCTGATCTCTTGTCAGGTGTTCTCCAAACTCATTAGACATTGTTGGAGAAAACTCAGAACTGTTATCTTGGGAAAAGGGCGTTGCAATAATTGGGTGCCAATAATAGTAGCCAGCATGAACTAGAGAAAAAACATTTATTTCATAATAAGATTTCACCCCTGGGTTCTATTGTTTTACTTCAATGACAGCTTAGAATTTTTTGAATGAAAGATCAAAAGGATAAATTATGCAGATTTATTTTCACATCCACCTTTGCTTATATGTGACCCTGGACCACAAAACCAGTCTTAAGTCGCTGGGGTTTAGTTGTAGCAATAGCCAAAAATACATTGTATGGGTCAAAATTATTGATTTTTCTTTTATGCCAAAAATCATTAGGAAATTAAGTAAAGATCATGTTCCATGAAGATTTTTTGTAAAATTCCTACTGTAAACCTATCCAAATGTAATTTTTGATTAGTAATATGTATTGTTATGAACTTAATTTGGACAACTTTAAAGGTGATTTTCTCAGTATTTTGATTTTTTGCACCCTTAGATTTCAGATTTTCAAATAGATGTATCTCGGCCAAATATTGTCCTATCCTAACAAACCATACATCAATAGAAAGCTTATTTATTGAGCTTTCATATGATGTATATATCTCAGTTTTGTAAAATTTAACCTTATGACTGGTTTTGTGGTCCAGGGTCACATATTTCCAAGGGTGCCAATATTAGTGGAGGGCACTGTATATGCAAACGATGATGACATAATTTTAATTTTTGGGTAAACTATAAACTAACTATCCTTTAAGAATCCATCACTGTCGCAGTTGGACCAGAAGGATGTTCAATGACATATCCACTCTCTTGTTTAATAGATGTGATGACTCGTTTTGATCGTATACACTCTTTCGTGCACTAACACGACTAACAAGACGATGGCCTATTGAACGGTGGAAACGAACATATGCCATCCATGTTGCTAAGGAACGCATACACGCACATCTGCGCACACATTCAATATTTGAAGGCACGTTCGACGTGCTCTGCTCGGGTCAAGCCGTCTCTTTCTCCTAAGTAATTTATAATGTGCTTTACTCCAAGGTATTGCACAATCTCATTATCATTAGAATTTTGCATATTTAACAACAGTTTTTAATTAGATGGTATTGTATTATTCATGCCCATAATTTGAAGCTGCAGAACCTCTTAAAACGAAACAGCAGATGAAAAGAAAGAGGGCATGAAAATGGAGCACAGCTTGTTGATGTGTTTTCAGAAATGGAAGGGTTGACTCAGTGGTGTTTAGCTGGAGACCTACTGACACTTCTCACCGGTAACCACTCTTTTCTACTAGCTGGCTCATATTGCATTGTGTATCCTTCTGCTAAATTCACAGAGCTGGGATTTATCTGCTCGCATCTGTATGTGTGTTTGTGTATGTGTGTGTGCTCTTGGCTCATGTGTAAAGCGTGTGTGTGTGTGCTGGGGCCATGGCTCCTTGATGTATTATTAAAACTGGAAATGCACTCTTGGGATAGCATCTAGTTATGTGCTTTCATTTAGTGAATAAACCAAGCGTTGTTTTCATCTTTCCTGGTGATTGTTAATGGCTTGCCTGATGAGAGGTGTGTGTGCTTGTGTGTATGTACTCATCTAGGTCTCTTATTAAAGGGGCCAAATAGCCAGGCTGCTGATTTTGTTTTGGGTTTTCAATTAGTCATTTTACTGAGCACATCTGTCGCTGGCACAGTACCAGTCACTGAGCATGCTCATTACAGAATACAGAAGTAAACACAGACTGACAGAACAAGAGAGAGAGATGGAAACTGTGACAGACAGAATTTCCTGTAAAATAAAACTTAAAAGATGCTGAAAACCTTGCTATTCAGTGGTTATTGGTGTCGAATCAATGGTTCCATTGTTGTAGTGTATAATCTTAGTTTGAATCATCAATAAACATTTTTTCAGTTAACATAATTTTGTGTGAGTAGTTGCAGTGAGTAGTTACACAATCACTGAACTCTAGGCACATAACCTAACCTAGTTAAAGGGGTTAGTCTGAGATTTTATTGCCATCCGAATCCAGAATGTCAGTGTTTGTGTCTCACCTCCCGTGAAAAATTTCCCACCTGAATTACCTGCTGTTTTTTTTTGACAAACACCAAGGTCGTGCAGAAATTAAATTGCTGTCCAAATCCACATCTTTGAGTTTACAAGACGAAATCCATTAAAAATTCCATGTTTAAATCCTTTTTGACCACTGATGAACACCCTACAGTAACTGTTCCACTTCGAAGTAATTAGCATGCATATTTATTACTAAAAAATAAATAAACAAAAATACTGAAATGCTGAAAAGCATACAAATATAAACCAAGCAGATTTATGTTTACCTTATGTAAATAAGAGGTTGCATTAACTAAACTTCATGAGTTTTATCACTGAGGTGCCATGTACATTTATTTTTACAGATGTCAATATGAGAATCAATTACTCATAGAAAAATAGGGCTATACTCCAATAATATTCACAATTTTGAAAATCATTTTTGCCAGTTTGCCACTGTCAGTTTGACTTTTTAAGTAGGAATACTCTATATGCATACTTCAAGTTTTTTTTCTTTTTAGAAGATATAAAAGTTGCATATACTCAAATTGATGCACACTTAATAAAAGCACATTTTACACAATACAAATCACAAAAATTTGTTTGATTGACATTTGTGTAAGCATCTTCATTCATTAGAACAGAACAGAGAGAAACATGTATAAACTCAGTAGCACAGAAGTCTCACATGATTCTGAATTATTGTAATATGCTGATTTGCTACTCAAGAAACATTCCATATTACTTTCAAGTAGTTCTTTGATATAGAAAGTTCTTTATGGAAGCCAGTTTCCGCCACTGAATAAAAAAAAAAAATCTTTTGCGACTTGTTATCACACAATTCTGACTTTTTTTTCTCAGAATTTTAAGATACAAACTTGCAATTCTGAGAAATAAAGTCGCAATTGCGAGTCATAAAGTCAGAATTGTCAGATATAAACTCACAATTCTGTGAACATAACAGTTCTCCTCAGAACTGGACTTTATAACTCGCAATTGTGAGTTTATATCTTTCAATTCAAAGAAAAAAAGGGCAGAATTGCGAGATACAAACTCGCAATTGCAAGAAAAAAAGACAGAATTGTGAGATACAAAGTCAGAATTGCGAGAGAAAAAGTCAGAATTGCACATTTATATCTTGCGATTCTGACTTTATTTCTCACAATTATGAGATTGTATCCCGCAATTCTGACTTTTTTTTCTCAGAATTGTAAGATATAAACTAAACAAATCTAACAATTCTTACTTTATAGCTCACAATTGTGCATTTATATCTCACAGTTCTGAGAAAAAAGTCAGAATTGCGAGTTTATATGATGAAATTCTGAGAAAAAAGTTAGAATTGCGAGATAGAAAGTCACAGTTACCTTTTTCATTTTATATTCAATGGCTTCCATAATTCTTTGGTATATAGAAAGTACAAAAAATAATCTTTTTTTTTAAGAAAAGTAGAAATCTTTTGAAACATTATGTGTCCTTTTTGAATAAAGTACTATTTTTTTTTTTTTTTTTAATAAATAAAAATTAAATTCTTATTGACCCTAAACTTTTAAATGGTAGTGTATATTTATTATTATTATATTTTTATTTATAACTTCCCAAATTGTTACAAACCTTGGGTGTATCCTACATTGCCTTCTCTTTTAATACCTCAGCACTACACCCTCCAGTTACTATCATTAGAGAAACAATAGGGAAAGGGATTGTATTAGCCTAAGCAGAAAAAAACAGGAGGCACGACTCCACTTTTACAGCGAGTGCTACTTCACTGCAGTCAGCACTTTCCTGACAGAGGTTTGCGATGTCCAATAGCTCAATCGCACGAGCCGAATGTGTCACGCTTTGGGGAGAAGGGCGAGTACAACGGCGTCCAAACGACAGCTGAGCTTTGATTATTGAAGTTCAGGGGAGGTTCAGTAAGCAGCAACATTTCTGCCTGATCCAAAGGAGGTTTCCCTGGGGATGTTAATAAAACATTTTGCTCATTGTGGAAAGTAATGACCAACAATGTAAACTTGTGACTCGACAACAGATGTTGGCATGCTCGGTGGAAACAAGGTGCTGTAAAATTAATTTGGTCTAAATAATTTACTGCATGCATTACGTGCTCAAGGAAGTAGACAAGGATGATTGGTGGGCGACGACAACAATGAGAGACACACACACAGCAAGAGAAACTATTCAGTTAAACCAGATGAGGTCTGTTAGGAAAACAGGCAAAGAGAATGATCAAATATGCTCTAAAAACATCACACAATCACACAAATGCCGACAGAGGGCCCGCTGTGATTTATATTTAATTGGCCTTTATTATTTAATATTGTCACTTCAAAGCGAGCAGCAGGAAACTTGCTGAAGATGTTTTCCAAATTAAATTAAATCAAATTAATAACTGACAAACATGCCAGTGATTTGGGTGCAAAACATGCAAGTGTTTGTTGTTGTTTGATTTCTCTCTCTCGCTCTCCTCCAAGACTGGGAAAGGAAGAAAAAAAGTGACACTAAAAACATTCTCATGAATTCAGTCTCTGTGTAAAAAAGCACAATGTATTTGGACAGAAAAACAGTCACAACATCATTTTTGTTTACTCTTACAGGTTATATTTAGAATCCATTACACAAGACAGATCTCCAACATGACAAATTACACCTGACCTTTATTATACACGCTTACAAACCGACATGGCCCTTTGCCGTGTTTTTCTTGTTCAGTGACAATGTTTCCCTGTGTGTCTGACGTCAGCAGCACGCTTGCAGACAGCAACACCGCTGCCAGGTCAGTTACCTCAGCAGGGGTACAGTAGCACTTCAAATGCGGACCAGCGATTGGCCTGGATATCCTTCTCTGTTCCTCTCACCTCTCTCCAATAAATATCCCAAAACAGCACGTAGCAACACCACCGCATGCTCGAAAAATAACACCATCAAACACGGGATATAAATATATTTCCTCTCTCTCTTTCTCTCTGTCAGAGAGAGTGTGCGTGTGTGTGTGTGTGTGTGTGTGTGTGTGTGTGTGTGTGTGTGTGTGTGTGTGTGTGTGTGTGTGTGTGTGTGTGTGTGTGTGTGTGTGTGTGTGTGTGTGTGTGTGTGTGTGTGAGAAAGAGAGAGAGAGATAAAGAGGGGATGTTGATGATGTTAGTGGTATAAAGGTTACCAGTGTATTGTGTACTGACCTGGAGAAAAGCTCAGCTAAGTGTGAAGTGTGTGGTGCAGGAAGGGGAATCACTCTTTAACCCAAACACATGATGGATTGTGACACTTAACATCAGGGCATCCTGACAGCAGCTGTGTGTGTGTGTGTGTGTGTGTGTGTGTGTGTGTGTGTGTGTGTACCTAGTATTCATCACGTTATGGGGACCAAATGTCCCCACAAGAATAGTAATACCAGTAGATTTTGACCTTGTGGGGACATTTTGTAGGTCCCCATGAGGAAACAGGCTTATAAATCATGCACAATGAGATTTTTTGAGGAAGTAAAAGCCTATTTCCAAAAAAAGTGGAGTGTTCCATTAAAAATCTTACTGTTCAAAAACTTTTGACTGAAAGTGTATAAACATTTCTAACAAGTAATTTTCCACAATGTGATTTTTTTGGCCACCAAAGTCTGAAAAAATAAATAAATAAATAAATAAAATCAAAGAACAATCTGAAGTTTTAAAATACCTTCTACAAAGGAAGCGTGGCGTCAACTTGAGCCTTTGTGACTAATGTTAAAGCATTTACTTGTTACAACTACTTTCCATTTGTTTGTCTCCAAAACATTACCGTTCTAAATAAATGTTGAACATCATGTGGAAACACCTATTTTCACAGGGTAAACACAAACATCTGACTCGGCATCTGTCCGTCGACACATAGTCACTGCTCCAAGTTAGATTGCTGGTAACGAAGACAAACAACAGGCCATATGCTTTGGGTTGTGCTGGGTGCCATCCTCTCTCGCCTCTGCCTCACTCCAAGGGACACCAAAGTTCAAAATTTGCTAACTCAATTGTGGTTCACCACGACCATTAAGTGTACGCTTCACCACCAGCTCTTCACATACAAACACATTTACGTCAATGCTACTTTTCCTACGGCTGGATCTCTGCTGACAGTTCCATACGTCTCCCATTAAAAGAAGCAGGCGCTGGGCCTGTGCTGCGGGACAACATGAGGGATTGAGAAACTTCTGAGTCATGAAATACGCTGGTGGTGAAATAACGGCTACAAATTGTGTCAGTGGAAAACATTATCTGTTGAAGGGTTCAAGAGAAATTGCTTCGGTATGTTTAGGTAACACAACAAATGATGCCCTGCTTTTTAGTTTTTAGGGTGGAAACATGATTCCATAAACTTTATTTTTGGTCACTGTAGTTTTATATCTCATAAAGTCACAACTGAAGTTGCAAATTTTGCACTTTTTTACCACTCATTATGAATGTCATGCATCACAAACCAATGGCATTTTTAAAGGTTTTCAAACTAAACATTTCGCTAAAAGGTTTAGGTTTAAATTATGAAATAACTGATATAGACTGTACAAAATTAAGACAATAAAGCATATAAATGCTTTCTAATTGTCAAATGAAGCCACTGTATAGTACCTAAAATCTCACAATATCAAGTTTTCTTTTGTTTTTTAACATTGCACAAGGCCTCTTCTGATTGACAGACTCTAAGCCATAGCTGAGCAATGCAATGACGAAACCATTAGACATAGAGTGACAGCTGCATTTTGGCAGATCTTCCTCAGAAGTCCGACCACAACTAGCCTCACTGCAGCATCTTTCACTTTTTCTCCTGGTGAATAACAGGACGAATGAGTCCATGTCTCTCCCAGAGGAATAAGGGTAAAGGATTGTTTATGTTTTAGCTGAAGCCAGTCCTCACTTGTGTCTCTGTTTTGGTCTGTGTCTGCCCTCATGTTCAACATGGCTGTGATTACAAGCCTGGCTCTGAAGGGCGAATACTAAACCGCTGCCTGTTAAGCAGCACTGATGTAGTCCACTTGTTTGTCTGTACTTAGCAGCTCATCACAGCTGTAGTCCCTCCAAACGTAACAGGAGAAGCCCTCATCCATCATAAAAAAACATTCTTTCTTCTTCTCTCTTTGTTTCACTCTCTTTTTTGTTCAAGTGCTGTCATGAGAGAGAGTGTCAACAAACAGTCACAGGGTCCTGGCAGAGGGTAATGGTACGTTACTTCAGAGGTCTTCCCTTCCTCACTCTCTGTATGATTTTCCTCTCTCAGCTGTCTGCTCTATCCTCTCCTTCACTTTTAGGCTTTCACTTTCCATCTACCTCTCATCCTTAACTTCTTATTAACAATGACTTATTTGCTCAAAGTTGATTGAATATGCTTAGGTATACTTGTTGTCCCCCAAAAGTGAGCTAAATCTGACAACACCTTCATTTCTTCTGTCAAAAAGACATTAAGGTTTTTGAGGAAAAGATTGCAGGATTTTTCTCCATATAGTGGACTTCAGTGTGGATCAGTAGGTCGAAGGTCTAAATTGCAGTTTCAATGCAGCTTCAAAGCGCTCTACACGATCCCAGCCGAGGAATAAGGGTCTTATCTAGTGAAACGATTGGTAATTTTCTTAAAAATAATTAAACTTGTACTTTTGAACCACAAATGCTCATCTTGAACTAGCTCTGCGATGCGCATCTATGACTTCACGCATTGCGTACTTTCGCTTACGTCATGCATGACCTTTCCAACGTAACTACGTAATGTGTGAAGTCAAGCTAGTGTAAGACGAGCATTTGTATTTATTTATTTTTTTCAAATAAAATCGTTTGGCTAGATAAGACCTTTATTCCTTAGATGGAATTGTGTAGAACCCTTTGAAATTCCACTGAAACTGCAATTTGGACCTTCAACCCTTTGGCTACCATTTAAGTCCACTAAGTGGAGAAAAATCCGACTGAAGAAAGAATGACATTAACATCTTAGATGACATAGGGGTCTATTATCAAGACATTTTAATTCAGGAGTAAACTAATTTAATAAACCTAAAAATGATTCCAGACTTCAGTGTCACATTTTCCTTCAGAAATCAGTCTAATATGCTGAACTGGTGCTCAAGTAACATTTCTTATTATTATAAATGTTGAAAATAGTGGTGCTTAATATTTTGTGGAAACCATGATTCTTTTGTTTTTCAGGGTTTCTTTAAACAGAGAGTTCGAAAGAACAACATTTTGTAACATTAGAAATGTCTTTACTGTCATTTTTGATCAATTTAATGCATATAAGCTAAGTAAAAGGTTTAGAGACATATTTTAAAGTTTAGAGCTTGCACCAGCGCAAACCATCTTTTGGTGTTAAATAGTACTACCACGATTTACTAAAGACACGCATTAGTGATGAGAAGGTATGGACAGTTATTTTTGCATCTTTCCTTATTGAATATGCATTTGTAGAGTTTCCCTTTCAGATGCTTAATTTATGGGAGGAGAGTATAAAAATGCAAAATATCAGCTCATTTTATCGCATGGGCTCTTTAAATGCAAATGTGCTCTGCTCGCCACGCCCCTCTCTGCTGAGGGATTACGAGCTGTAATGTTTACTTTAGCCGCATTTAGCCGTGTTTAGCCACGTTTATTGGTGAAACTTGCCAACAAGCACATTATTTATTATTAAGATGCATAAAAAACCCTTATAGTCACTTCTGCTGTGGGTGAAGCTGCATCACGAATGATTCACACGAACATAGACGCATATGTAGATCGGGATCGGCGCTTTCCTTTTAAAAACTAAAGTAACGTTGTCCTGTGCCTCTTAAGCGGCTCAGATGTCAGGAGTAAATGACTACTGCTATGTCCATTATTACATCCAACAACAGAACACCTCAATCGCTCAATTAGAGTCTTCCTCTGAGTCAACACAACGGCAATCGTATTCTGACTGTTTCAGAAGCTGAGAATGACCTGATTTTAAAAAGGGGATATTACTTTTAAAGATTAAAAGCTCCTTATTTCTGTTTAAAAAATATTGTACTGACTCTAAACCTTTGACAGGTACAAACTCTGCTCCCAAACTACATGCAGTCTTGGCCTACACAAGCATTATAGTATTATGTTTTATTCTAGAGAGTATAAATACAAAAAAGTGAAAAGGTAGTAACATAGGTTGTAGATTTCAAGTAACTTTCAAACAAGCAGCAATGTTATGTAAGCGAAGACAGTCATGTGAATGTATTTGTATGCTGCAAATATGTCTGGAGTCAACCATCACGTGGATTGGCGGCCTTCATATAGTTTCAATATGGTGGAGCCCCATCCACACCATCTGTAGATGCTCTCCAGCCATCAGCAGAGGTTAACAACTGCACGCTGTCACAGCATCTCCATACACATCATACAACCATTACTCTAAAGGCATACATCTTATGCTTTATGCCTTAGATTAACCTTTGACCTTTCGAGAAAGGAGAAGGAGAAAAATGGAGATACATGAAAAAAAATAAGCTTAGCCCTCTATTCCTCTATTCACTTTCCCTCTTTGCTTCTGGATTCACTCACACGACGAGCTGCAAAAGCTTGACTTTGATTTTGGATACATGACAATACATGGAAGGCCAGTGTAGGCCAATACTGTTTTATTGCTCCATTACTAACATTACTTCTACTGAACTAGTTAGCTATCGTCAAGCTGTCAGTAGGAATTTATGGTCTTTTTTTGGCTCTGAACAGATTTATCAAGCTTTATTAAAGGTAGGGTCTTCATTCTTTATGTACTGGATTTTTTTACCTGTTTAATTCAAACATTTTGAAATTGAAATAATTCAATGTTCCTAGACAACTGCTGTGCGGTAATTCACACAGATTGTCTGTGGCAGTCGGTCATTGAGAGAATACACATACACATAAACACACAGACTCCCATACACTCAGCAGTGTTCTCTACAGGGACTTCACTGATTGCAGCATATCAGAAATAACGCTGTGAGGCCGAATCAACTCCCAGACTGAGTCTCTAGCTTTTCATACTTTCTGATTTTTATGCCTGTGGTGACAAAAGTGCAAACACAGAGTGGAAAATGAAAGCAGGAACCCTGCATTCTCTGGGGAATCCAGTCAAATCAGTGTCAGTGAAACCAGACACTTTCAGATGCAGGATTGTGTGTGTGTGTGTGTGTGTGTGTGTGTGTGTGTGTGTGTGTGTGTGTGTGTGTGTGTGTGTGTGTGTGTGTGTGTGTGTGTGTGTGTGTGTGTGTGTGTGTAACACTACATGTCTGTATCATCTGAATAGAGAGCTTAAGAATGCCTCTTCTTGTACTTCATTATGGTATTTGACAAAATAGTCATTTTAATTATTTTCATTATTCTTGCTCAAGGCCAAAAGTAGCTTGACTACAAATTGTTTTAGCTTGAAAACAGCAATCCAACTGGGGTTTAAAGTTACTGGAAGTTCAGTTTGCATGCAAACGACATGATGTGTCAGTTGTGTGTCGAGCGGAGAAGCACATGCCTGCGTATACAAGCAATCTTAACGTACCACATCATTCGCAAACAAATACTTCCCACATCTGAAACCAACAAACGTTTGTCTGTCTACCACAAGCGAGCCTGTTTCAGACCACAGCCCAAAGTTCATCACACGTACACACACATTTAGGCAAAAGGTCCTGACACACACGTGTGAGGCCTAACACTCTCTCAATAACATCTAGCATTCCTCCACAACCCAATTCATCGTGTTACAAGATACAGGATCACAGAAAAGAAGATAACAGAAACAAAAAAAGAAAGAGAGCGAGACAGAAAACTACACCGAATTGTGGGTGACAGCACAAGACTTTTTTGGGGGTTTGTGAGTGTCAGCCCATTAAAGATGTGAGGCCGGCATCCGTCTTTATTGGAAACATCTGTGCAAAGGAATGTTCTTCTCTGGTAAAACATTCCAAATACTGTCCCAGAGCCAGAGACTTTGGTGTTAGTCTAATTTAAGCAGCATGTTGGGGAGAGCTCTTCAAGCTTTGATCACATGAGGATCGTTCACTACAAATTGAACAAACCCCAAGCTGCAGTCCTGAAGCATCACAACCGTGGATTTGCTGAATTAAATGCTCGGTTGAACGCAGTCCGCACATGAAAAGAAAAGTTGCTGTGACGAATCAGACTGCGGGGTTTTCACCTAGCCAACAGGTCCTTTCTTTATTATTACTTTTAAACTTAATCCATGCCTGGGCGGCAGCTCTGTAAAGAAAAGTCGCTGAGGGATGAAGGATAATGTGCTGAAGAGAACCATGCAGAAATCACCTGTCTGTCTAACCAAAGGGCCAAAACCCTTGAGTGTACAGGTAAAACTATCTGTTTCTTTTATTTTAATTTTCCCCTGCAGTTTTGTTTTCCGAATATGAGTTCTTATATAAAACAGTTTAATCTCAATTTGTGTTCAGGCCCAGCATGCATCCCTCACTGTTCCAATGCACAATGTGCTGCTACACAAAGAGCAGGTTCCTTTCTCTCGGGTGGACAGCTCACTTCACGTTTGGCAGTGTATGTGATTTTTTGGCCTGCTTGTTGTGCCACGGGTTCCAATTCCCATCTGTTAAATCGAAACATGCTGGACAGGAAGGAGTGCTGAATAGTTTTCTCTGCAGATGCCCGCATGTTCCTTATGGAAATCTGAATTATGAAATCCTTTGAATGCGATAGTGTTTTGCATGTGAGTGAACATGAAGTTTATATAAAACAGATATGGAAACATATTTACCCTTATAAAATAAATTCAGCTTGCAAGACTGTGATGAACTAGGAACATATGAAAAAGTTATGCTGTTTGTTATTATACTCTAGGGTCATTATTAATCATCTTAAATGCATCTATAAACATATGCACTGCCATCTTAAGTTTAGGGTTTCTTATGCTCACCAAGACTGCATTACTTGATTAAAAATAGATTAAAACTGCACTATTGTGAAATATTATTGCAATTTAAATTAACTGTTTTCCATTTATATAAATTTGTCAAATTTTATTCATTTCAGCAGTCATTACTCCAGATCCTTCAGAAATCATTCTAATACACTGATGCTCAAGACACATTTCTAATCAGTTTTAAATGGTTGGTTTAAAATACTTTGTAACATTATAAATGTCATTACTTAATGTTACTTTGATCAGTTTGATCAATTTAATGCACCCTTAATGCATGGATTAAAAAAAAGTTAAAAAAGTAGTATATGACCATCCTGATTTCCAAAGTGCCAGACATGTTTGAACAGTCATACTTTAAAACAGAAAATAAATTGGAGACTTTGTTTTGTTAAACAAGCCATTTTCTTTTACTTTAATATTTCATGTATATCTCAAAGCTATATCTCTAGTCTATGCCATTTCAGCATTCCTTTAAATACAGGACCTTTTCCAAAATATAATACATCCATGTCGAACATTCCAGCTACACATATTGGACAAGAACAGGGTGAAAGCAGTTGGTTCCCCTCCAGTTCATCAGAACTTGGCTTGGCGCTTTTATACAGTAACAGATTTCCAATATTATGCTTTTCAGATTGTGCCAAGCAGATCTCAGCAAGCTTGACATTTTCCTTCATATTCAGCTGCCAGTCGTAGATTGAAGCACCTCGCCAACTCCTAGCGAATGGCCATTATTGATGAGCCCAAACACACGTTTGGACGCCAGGGTAGAAGTAAGAAAAGACTGAAATCTGTGTTGCTGAATTAGCAACCAAACACTGTCAGAGGCACACCACACAACTTTATGACCATGCCAGCAGCAATAAACACAGTACAAATGTGAACTGTCAGCTAAGCATTTGCAAATGCTATGTCTTTACTTTAATTACGTCCCAGTCATGGTCATGCAAACTCTCGCTGAAAGTCAGTTTAATTGAAGGCTTGGACGTGCGCACTGTTGTTTACTGAACATAAAATGCCTCCCGAAGACACGTCGGGCAAGTGTTAGTGTTTAAACACAGACATTGCTGTCAGCCACACTAAGAAACACTGAGTGGGATGATAATTGAAGGGACATAAAGTAAAGCAAAGACAAAGAGATGAGATGAGAGTGCAGAGTTTACGACCTGGATAAACAATTGCTGGCTTTAGTGTAAACACAGACGATCTGCAAAAACACTGAGGACAGTTGCCACTATAGAAATTTCCACAGTGATAAGGACTGCGGGTTTGCTTAAGGGCAACGCCCAAGACCAAACACTCGGTCTGAGGCGGCTGTTAAAATGGCCGCCAATCCAAAGGCGCCACAGAGGAGAAACCAGAACAAACTAGCTCGACAGACTTGGACTTCCATGAATTTACTAAATTAGCATTGACATTCACATCAAAATGCTTCACCGAACCAATGCTGTAGAGCTACAATGTTTTTAGTAACATTATTTGTAGCTGTTGGTTTCATGGAGTTGGCCTAAACTCAGAGTTTACTAGTTTAGCTAGTAAATCAATAACCAGATACATTTATATATTAAAGGGTTAGTTCACCCACAATTGAAAATTCTGTCAATAATTACTCCCTCTCATGTTGTTCCAAATCCGTAAGACCTTCCTTCATCTTCTGAACACAAATGAAAATATTTTTGATGAAATCCAAGAGCTTTCTGACCCTGCATAGAGAGCAACGGTACTACCAAGTCCAAGTCCCAGAAAGGTAGTAAGGACATGGTTAAAATAGTCCATGTGACATCAGTGGTTCAACCACATGCATGCGTTATGGTACTCTTGTTAATGATGGCGGACTGACCCGAAAGAGAAGAAACCGTTAAATAAAGCTGTTGTTTTTATTTTCTTTGCTCACAAAAAGTATTCTCATAGCTTTATCAAAATTATGGCTTAACTACTGATGTCACATGTACTGTTTTATCATTATCCTTACTACTTTTCTGGGCCTTGGACGTGGTAGCACTGTTGCTGTCTATGCAGGGTCAGAAAGCTCTCGGAGTTCATCGAAAATATCTTAATTTGTGTTCCGAAGATGAACAAAGGTCTTACAGGTTTGGAACAGCATGAGTGTGAGTAATTAATGACAGAACTCTCATTTTTGGGTGAACTATCCCTTTAAGGTATTAAGATATTAGTACTTAGCTGGTTAGGTATGTATTGAAGCATGGCAGATTATTTGAGCTGGTTTAAGCTGGTCCTGAGCAAGAGCCAGTTGCTCAACCTGCTTAGGACCAGCACATCCCTGCTGAAAAAAAAAAAACAGCTAAAACCAGCCTAGGCCAGCCTGGTTAGCTGGTTTTAGCTGGTCTTAGCTGATCAGGCTGGGAAACCACCAGCTAAAACCAGCCTGACCAGCCTCGCTAGGCTGGGAAAGTGGCCAAAGCCCCTCTAAAACCAGCCTGCTGGCCAGCTATTACCAGCTAAAACCAGGCTGGTTGACCATCTAAAGCCAGCCAACCAGCCTGGTTTTAGTTGTTTTTTTCACCAGGGATGACTGGCTTAAACCAGCTCAAACCAAGTGCCATGCTTCAAAACATACCTAACCAGCATATGCTATTTTTTTTGAAAGGGTTGTGTATTGTGCTATATAAATGTTACTGCTTTGATATTAATATGCAAATAGATTCTCATTTATATGTGGGGCTAGAAGGAGACAGCTTCTTATTCACAGCAAACACACATACACAAAAACATATTTAATGCAAACAAGTTTAGTAACAAATCCACTTACATTTGAAATCTGCAGTTGCACATTTGGAGTCATTAATTAACTCATTTGACAGGCACAGATTTGTTGTCTTGTCTTACAATGCCTAACAGCAAAATCAATCATTTTCTCTGTCTTTGCCTTGAGGCACTAATGAGTAATTGACATTTCTCTAAAGTTGAGAAACACTCAATCCTCAAATGTTCTCATCCTCTGCTCCATCCCTCGCTCTTTCTTTCTCTCTCTCTCTCTCTCTCTCTCGCTCCCATCTATCACCAGTAGTGCTTATTACAAACGCATGATGAGCTCTGTTTAGTTGAGAATTCTAGTGGAGTACTGGTATCGTGATGCAATATCCAACTCTTTACATGCTTTCAAGCTAAACTGAATTTATAATGAATACATAATGTATTTCCTTTAAATAAAAAAAGAAAGTATCTAATACTTTTCTCCTAAACAAAGCAGCATCAGGAGTTTTATATCCAGGCAAACCAAACCAGTCGACTTGATCCAAGGCCTGTTGTAAAGCTGGGTATTTGAGTCCTGACCACTAATAGGTTTGTGTTGACGTATAAGTGGAATTCTTGCTACGACGCCGGTACGCTGAGATCAGGCATTGGACTGTTATCGATGTGCCTATCAGGGCCAGACTGTAGGGTCTAGTTTCAACATGAGCTTCTCATGTGGACTAAGCGCGGGGAGCTCGGCCGGGAGGGGATTAGCCAGGAGGCCACGCTGAGCGATGCAGAACATTTGAGAACGCTGAAGCGGGAGAGGGGCTGTGAGACAGAAAGAGGACATGTGACCTTGGGGAATAGACAAGGGTGGAAAACTAGACAGGTCATTACATTAATCTGTGACCACATGGCATTGCAAGCATTTGTTTAAGGAATAATAATGAGAATGAAGGAATACGATCACAGAGGTGCTGTGTTACGGTTTTCTGATGTACAGTGACTAAAGTGTAAACATGTTCATTAATATGACCTACCGTATTAAACACATAGCCATCTCTCTTTGAAATTGTTTGGCTCAAGTTTGCTACCTGGCATTTGTTGCTGACAACATTTAGTTGTCACCAATCCAAGTAATTCAAGTAATTCACAATAAAATGCACAAAATAACAATTACGTCAGAACACACGCACCCACTTCTACATCATTTCAACCCTCCACCCAGTCAGAACAGGCTGTCACTTCAATCAGCCAGGGGTCAAGGGTCAGCGGGGTCAAATACCTGACCTCCTCTGTCAGAATGATGGGCTGTGGTCAGTGTCTCATGCCTCTCCCTGATCCTCACGCACAGTTTTCACAATATATTATATTTTTTAATGAAGAGAGAAAAAATACACTACCTGTCAAAAGTATTTGATCATCAGAATTTTTTATGTTTTTTTTTTTTTAAGAAATCTGTTCTGCTCACCAATTTTTATCCAAAGTACAGCAAAAACAGAAGTATTTTTACTATATATATGTTTTAAATATTATTTATTCCTGTAATCAAAGCTAATTTTTTAGCACCATCACTCTTTAGTCTTCAGTGTCACATGATCCTTCAGAAATCATTCTAATATTGAGTATGTTGAGTTTTTTTTTTTTTTTCAGGATACTTTGATGAATAGAAATGTCCAAAGATCTGCATTTACCGGAAATAAAAAGCTTGTGTAACATTATATACTATACCATTTAAAAGCTTGGGTTTTTTAAGAAATTATAGAAATGAATACCTTTATTTAGCAAGGATTCTTTATATTGATCAAAAGTGATGATAAAGGCATTTATAATGTTACAACATAATTCTATTTTGTAATTTTGTAAAAAAAAAAAAATCTATTCAGCTGTTTTCTATATAATAAACATGTGTTTTAACAGCAAATCAGAATATTAAAATGATTTCTGAAGGATCATGCGACTGGAGTAATGATGCTATAAATTCAGCTTTGGAATCACGGGAATAAACTTCATTTTTAAAATGAAAAAATTCAGATAGAAACCAGATATTTTAAATAGTAAATCTATTTCAAAATAATACAGTTTTTGCTGTAGTTTGGATCAAATTAAATGCAGGCTTGGTGAGCAGAAGAGACTTCTTTAAAAACATTACAAATATTACTGTTCAAAAACTTTTGACTGGTAGAGAAAGGCTCACACAGCACTCTCTCTCTCTCTCTTTTTTTTTCAAGATATGGAAAATGAACAACGTGCCCAGTTTGTTTACTCATGTTAACAAGATAATCTGCGAGTCGGTAGCAATTTTTACAGCTCTGTTTTCACAGCCTCTGGAGCAGTAAAGCGCTCAGGTAAAAGACAGAGTGATTTGTTTTTAATGAAGAACAGAGACGGGGGACAGCATCCTGGGGATCCCTAATGAAAGGCTACACCGCACTTTGAAGAGTTTTACGGCTTGCACAGCTTTGAGTAAATCCAAACTAAATACTTATTATTTGAAAAGGTATTAAAAGGGCAGACTCTGTAATGTGAAGGGGTCTGGTGGTGATTAGCGAACAGGACGGGAATCACGGTTAGGAATTTCATTTGAAACCCCTGGCTCTTTTGGAATTCCCTCACCTGTTGGACTCAATCCCGCAGCACTGCTTAAACTTCACGAGACAAAATAATGCCATATCTGAGTTGCTACAAGCATTATCGGCTTATTGTAAAACAGAAGGCATATGAGAATACGCAGTATATATATTCCAAAACATGCTCTCTTAAAATCTTTAAAGTGGTGTTTAAAAAGTTCAAAGAGTTGAATGGAAGTTCTTGGAAGTTCGCTTTGCTGCATCAAACCACATTCCTCCATGTCAGGATCATCTCTGACTAAGAGCTGTTGACCTCTGCAGATGGAAGCCTGAAATGCCATTGTGTTTTAGCTCAGGAAGATCTTAACATGGACAGGAAGGAGATTGACATATCCTGTTCGACTGCTGATACAACTTCTTTGATTAATGAGACAGCCGATTACATTTATCATGCCACAGATACATAATCCAGGTTAGAGAATGCATCAAATGGAATATGAATTGTTACATAGAACAGATACCTCTTAATTTACAGACAAATACCTGTAGTGTAATTACTGATTTATGTGCTTCAGTTAAACTGGGAATATCAGAAGCTAAACTGAAGACAGCTGGAAGACAGCTCAGAGGTCAGGTGCTGAGCATTATTTCAAAGAGAGCGCGAGGCAGGTGGGATATTGTTAGGTCATTTGTAGGTTTGTGTATGAGTGAAAGGCTTTCGTCCAACCATGAAACATCAGCACACCTGTCACCTGATCAAAGACCAGCAGCTCAGCCAGCAAGCACATACTAATCTGTCTGTTTATGTTTGGGAAATGCATGAGTGTGTTAGAACGAACAAAAGGATACAGAGAAGGAAAAGAGAGACGTTGCAAACATAATAATCTGTAATCATTATATTCACTATAACAATATTGCTTCAAATGCTCCAACAAATACCAAAAATGCAAAAAAAAAAGTAACAACAGTTACTTTTTCATTCAGTGTCTTGTTAAACCTCTTCTTTCTCAGTCATGCCAGACTGTTGATTTTTTAAATCATTCTATTTGTTTTCGTCTTGTTTTCTTTCTTTTTCCTTCCCTGTGCCCTCTTCTTTCCTCCTTATTCTGAGAGTTGAGTGTTCTCATTGCTGCTCTCTGATTTAGAATGGAGCTTCAGAAAGCTTGTCAAGTTCAAATCAAAATGCAGAATGAATAGTGAACTGCTGAACATGCCACGCGTGTGTTTGTGCGTACGGCCTGTGCGACGAGGAGGCATCGCTCTTTTCCCGCTCTCTCTTTGTCAGCTCCAGGGGTTTCCGTCTGTTGTCACAGAGATGCGTGGGTGATGTCAGCATGTTCTGTACTGCCATTTGGTTCAAATGCAGCCCATAATGATCGTGTTTTGTTCTCTTCATGTGCAGATTTTCTCCAAACTCTACGGCATAAAATAACTTCTCTTTCACCTTATCAAACAGTTATCAAACAGAAGACACTTGAAAACTCTGAACTCAGCTAAATCGAAACCCACTTTAATACACATACACACACACACACACACACACACACACATGTTGGGTTTACATGTTTTATGGGGACATTCCATAGGCGTAATGGTTTTTATACTGTACAAACCGTACTTTCTATCACCCTACACCTACCCTACACCTAAACCTAGCCCTCACAGGAGATTGTGCACACTTTTACTTCCTCAAAAAAACTCATTGTGCATGATTTATAAGCCTGTTTCCTCATGGGGACCTGAGAAATGTCCCCACAAGGTCAAAATCTACTGGTATTCCTATCCTTGTGGGGACATTTGGTCCCCACAATGTGATGAATACCAGACCACACACACACACACACACACACACACACACACACACATAAAATGTGACAGGAACAATGAGCTAATTCGCAGTTTACCATACTTAAAAGTGCCATAGCATAGCATTTTTTTTTTCATCTTGAGGTCCACATATGTGACCCTGGACCACAAAACCAGTCTTAAGTAGCACGGGTATATTTGTAGCAATAGCCAAAAATACATGGTATGAGTCAAAATTATTGATTTTTCTTTTATGCCAAACATCATTAGCATATTAAGTAATGTTTGTTCCATGAAGATATTTTGTACATTTTCTACCATAAATATATGAAAACTTGATTTTTGGTTAGTAATATACAGTGCTAAGAACTTCATTTGGACAACATTTAAGGCGATTTTCTCAATATGTAGATTTTTTTGCAGCCTCAGATTCCAGGTTTTCAAATAGTTGTATCTCAGACAAACATTGTCCTATTTTAACAAACAATATATCAATGGAAAGCTTATTTACTCAGCTTTCAGATGACGTAAGAATCTCAATTTCGACAAATTTACACTTATGACTGGTTTTGTGGTCCAGGGTCACATATTATGTTATTTGAGAGGTTAATTTAATGTTACATGACTATTTTCTACCCTCTCACCGACCCTGACAAGTAGACAGGCCATTTTTGCAGCTTTACCTTTAAGATTCCTATGTAAACTGTTCTATGTTTACACAGAAGTCTTAAAGGTACAGCAGTATCTTTAAGGGATAGTTCCCTCAAAAGTTCTATCATCATTTAACTAACCGTAAGGGACCTTTCCAACGTGATTACATAATGCGTGAAGTTGCAAACATGCATTGCAGAGCTAGTGCAAGATGAACATTTGTGGATAGAAAGTATATATATTGGAAGTGAACTAATCCTTTAATGGAAGTTAATAGTGACCAAATTGTTTGGTTACCAATATTCTGCAAAATATCTTCTCTCATGTTCCACAGAAGAAAGAAAGTCATACAGGTTTGGAAAAATACAAGGGTGAGTAAATTATTTTAAATAAATTTTCATTTTGGGGTGAACTACCTTTCCTTTTCAAGGTATCAGCAATATAACAATATCTTAATTTTCTGCAGTTTAGAAATAATGCGCTCAATTCTGCTTGTTGTGGCTAGTTATGAGTAACTGACCCTTTTGTCTAAAATCTCATCTAGTCTTGGGTAACACTTTACTATAGGGACCAATTCTCACTATTAACTAGTTGCTTATTGTCATGCTTATTATTAACATAATGGTTTTTTATTAGTACTTAATTAGCGCATATTCAACTCGACCATATTCTACATCCCTAATCCTACCTAATACCTAAACTACTATTAATACTTACTATTAATAAGCAACAAATTAGGAGTTTATTGAGGCAAAAGTCATAGTTAATGGTTTGTTAATAGCGAGAATATGACCTTAAAATAAAGTGTGACTAAGTCTCATATACAGTTAAACCAAAAATTATTCAGATATAATTTTTGATATTTTTACTAGAGGGTGCAGGACACTATAGCTCATATATGTAGGTGAGTATAGCAAAATTAAGTAAACTGTGATATACCCAAAAACTCTTCATACAGTGGACTACCAGTAAAATTGATAAAAAATTTGGGACCAAAAATTATTTAGACAGCAGATAAAATGTTTAGATTTTTTTTTTTTACTAGTGGATGCAGGACACTATAGTTCATTTATGTAAGTGAGGACAGCAAAATAAAGTAAACTGTAACATATTATACCCACAAATTCTTCATACAGTGGACTACCAGTAAAACTGATAAAAAAAAAATTTGGGATCAGAAATTTTTCAGACACTTAGACCTAACCATCTTTTGCTTAAGTGTTTTTTTCTTTAATTGCTAATGTGAACTTTTTATACAACAGACTGACCAAAGTTAAGCATTGCTTGGTAATTGGTCAACAAAGTATTGATAGTTGTGTAAATATTTCATAATAACAGTTGTCTGATTTTTTTGTTGATTGTAATCCGTTACATACCTTTGTATCAAAGTTATCTGGAATTTTTAAGATGAATTTGTTCTGTTCAGTTCTTTTCATATTGCATTAACATTTTCTAAACTATAGTGAATAAACTGTGAATATGTGAGAAAGGTGTCTGAATAAATTTTGGTTTGACTGTAGATCATACAAGCATATAGTGCATAGACATACACTCTCAGATATTAGCAGAGGAAGATCTGTAGTGTACAAATACACACAATCCAGCCTAAAGGCCACACATAACAAGCATTTTAAACAAATTAAAAAGACACATACAGTGGTAAAAGCTCTCTATTCCAATGCATTAAACTCCAGACACCCTATAAGATCACACCTGATATCAAACATTTGCAAAACAATATTTACCTCAGTCTTATTGATTGGCAGTATCCGCATGAGGAACATTTTCCACAGAGAATCCAAGATCAATATCGCTGTCAATCTTCATCTCGTCCCTCCTCGCTCCCCTGACACACACAAACACATTGACTAATACACAACGTCCCCTTGCCATTTCAACTCAAATAACCCAAACAATGAGGCTATGACCTGTATTTGACAGTCTTCATATACTCAAACCGCAAACAATTAGCCGCCAATTCAACACTCGATTTGGCTAACAACGCTATCCTCTTTCTGCTATGCATTCCTTCGATCATTCACATGATATCTGTATAATCTTTCTGAAGATGCCAGATAGTGTGCTGCTATTTTGTTCATGAGTTAGCAGATTAGCGGTGGCTAGCACTAAGATGTCAGTATCGAGGCATATCCCACACCACCTGTTCTAACCAATCAAACAGAGGCCTACAGGGCAATTATGACATTTAGTCCTGCGGATTATAATTTCAAATAAGTGTTTAGAGCATTCTCCAACGATCAAGTGAGAGCTGGAAAGAATCAATAAGAATAGACTGGAGATAATCCATAGGAGAGGGAGACACAAACTCGAGTGGCTGCGGGTGTGTGTATGGAGTGGATCAATAGCTTGTGTTAAGTAGTGGAGAGGAGGTCTCGTTGATGAACTAATGCTTGTTCGGACTATGTCTTCCTCTCTCTCTCTATAGATCTCTCGCTTCACTGGGTCAAGCCGAAGGGCCAGGTGGTGCAGTAGAGACACACACACACACACACACACACACAGATGGCCTCAGACTCTACCACCTTCCAATCTGCCTTCCCATCATGCTCTCTGAGCCCCAGTATGACATTCTTGGAGGTTAAATACTGCCACGCCCCCCTTTAACCTCCTCAGGACCTGATTGGACACACACATGCTCATCACTAACGGAGCAGTAGAGCGCTGCCTCACGCTTGGGGAAAAAAATGTTTTCTGTTTTTACGCATGTCAGTGCTAAAATATTACTCGATACACCTCACGCTTTTCATTACAAAAGGTGTTTTTTGTACCACAGAATAGGTGAAAGAGTGTTTTCGGCATCACGCAGCAAGTCTCTTCTTCACCTGCTCACTTTATTCTCTCTGTTTCTGAAAACAACAACTCCTGGATCCATCGCTCTCCTGTATCTCCTCAAAAGACGGCGTGATGCCTTCAGCCAACTCGGCTGCCAGGGAAACAAACCCTGTTGTGCCTAAACAAACTAAAAGCATTGTGAAGCGTCTTCATAGTCAGCCGCAGACACAAACATAACACATCATCCTGGAAACATTCCCCTTAGAGGTGTATTTCCCTGGAGCTCACTCCGCCAAGAATGGCAAAGACGGCTAAGGAGGGATAGTACGAAGGCGCAAGCGTTCGAGAGACAGAATATTAAGAGAGTATCTAATGTAAAGGTACAGAAACAGACGTGGCACATATAGATAGGTGTGTGTGTGTGTGTGTGTGTGTGTGTGTGTACGTGTGTCTTCATCTTCCTGCCGAGTCGTCACCTTCCTTCCTCAGTTCAGCGCCTTGTTACTCCTGCCACTTGACGCCTCCTCGTGCTGCACTGCCTATGAATAATATACGAGCGTGCCACACTACAGAAGATAAAAGAGCACGCTGTGTACCCTGGGTCAGAGAGAAAGAGCAAGAGCCAGAGAAAGGCAGAGGTAAAAGAGAGAACGCTGTAGGAGAAAAGGAGGAGTGTAGGGTGTCTTTGCCAGGATCTCAGCCCTTGTCCCGTCTCCCCGCTCTTTCATACCAGCATCCGTCTTCAGCAAAGGTGACAAGACACATCACTGTCAGAAGCAGCCAGCAGCCACAGTTATTCACCTGAACATATGAACATACACACACACACACCTGCTCTCTCTAGAGATATAATAAGTAAGAGGGCTTTGGCCCTGTGTGTGCACTCTACAGGGACGAGGGCTGCTGTGCCCCCAGACTCCTTCTGAGGTTGGCGGTGTGAAAACAAACAACACTTTTGATCATGGGGTTTCACGTCTCACCTGGAAATGTTCATAGGAAAGACGTCCCTTATTGATACAGGGTGAGAGAGTTCAGACGTTCAAGGGTTTTCACTCTTTCTGCTGTGTCTTTTCTCTGTATCTGTTTTACACGCATGCATGCAGACACACATTCACAGTCTGTCAGTGGAATCGTGCACCTCTGTTTTGAGGGCATACATATGATAGTCCTGGCTCACTTCCTTCCCTTATTGAGATAACACATGATCAGAATAAAAAAAAAAAGTCTCATTTTCAAAGATGTCAGAAGAATAGTGAGATATAAAGTCACATTGTCAGATAAAGTCGCAATTACCATAGGCAGGGCCCTATGATTTCCGCGATGCGGAAAACGTGGAGAGAATCGGTAAATCTAGTCATATATATGGAATTTACTGTATAACGTGGAATGTCAATGTCAATAAATCAAAAGTAGGTCAGTACACTTAAATCAAAACGCAATTTGGACTAGTGTCTGTGAATATTAAGCTGTCAAAATATTATTTAAATATGAATCCTGCTTGTTCTGCATGTCTCTGTGTGAATGAATGGTGCAGACGCACGGTTTTGTTAACAACATACATACTGAAGCGTGCCTCAATATATGAGTATAATCTATGAATGTAATCTTTAGAACGGCTAGAGAGTCACTTCATGAGCATTTTACTGTTTCTTGTGAGAAAAACTATTTATCATATAATATACAAACAGAAACTCAAAGGTCTTTACAGCAACCCGTCAAAATAATATTTCAGTTTAACTTGGAGAAACTGTGACAGAAATATATTACTGAACATACTGAACACATAAATGATAAAATAGTTTTTTTTTAATTCAATATTTAGAGATTTAATTATTTAGAGCTTTTGATTAATACAATTTAATGAAACCATTAAAATGGAATGGAGAAAACTAATGGAAAACACAAAAAATAAAACGAAAATGAAAAATAAAATGAATTTGAAAATAATAATAATAAAACGTAAAATAAAGGGGGAAAAATGCCTTGAAAACTTTTAATTGCTGCTAAATTGTGTATGTTTCATGGTTTCCATTTAGCAATGATTAATTAACAATAAAAAGTTAATTTTAATAAATTAATATGATCAAATTAATATATTATGAATAAAAATTGAATAAAACCATAAAAACAGAATCTACGAAAAATAAAAAAAACGTAATCCAGAAAATTTTTAAACAGTTTTTGGGAAAAAATAAAACAAAAAAATTATTTCAGAGTTGCAGTCATAAGGTATACAGATGCAAGGAACACTATCAGTGGCGATATTACAAAGCTGCAATAGCTATGTATAAGGCCACAATTATGAGGCATAAAGCCACATTATGACGTACAATCTTACAATCGCATGAAATAAAGGCACAAATACCCTTTCATTTAGGCGGAAACAGGCTTCTATAAAATCTAGACCTAACTCGACTTTAAAATAAATTCATGAATAAACTAATTAAAAATTGCAACTGACATCCAAAGATCACAACTCATTTTGTGTTGCATGTGAAAATGTTTAGATGCATGAGGGCTATTGCTATTGATTTGTAGAAGATGAGACACAAATGGACCTTTTTTTAACTTTTTGTTTCTCAAAGTCGCATTCTAAATCCACACAAATGCAAAAACCTTCAGTCCGGAAAGGCATGACAATTCTCCAAACAGTTCACACATTCTTAAATGAAGCTCAAACTCAAGACACTGATTCTGATCATATAATTCCTGATTCCACTCTGAGAAAAGCCTAATAAAAACCCGCTACAAGTCGTTCTCTATTCAAACCTGCGAGCTGTACGTCACACCAGCAGCTGTTTAGTCATCTGAAGTTTCACTTAATTTTTTATAGTCGGCCATCACGCGTTTGGCATGCATCGCTCTGGTGTGTAGTGTTGGGTTCCCATTGTGAATTTTGAGTATTGTCTCACAGAGAGAAAAAAAGAAAAACACCATTCAACACACAAATCCCCTTTGGAGCCAGAGACAGAGACAATGCCACTCCAACGGCTAGCGTCTGCAATGCGATGCAATACTTGCACACACACAATACAGTGCATGTGTGTGTGTGTTTGGGCTAGTACAGTGCTGTGTTTTCATAGCTCAAACCGGCTACCTCCCGCTCACCTCTGGAAGACAAGGTTAAGACGGATGGGCCTAATTAAAAAAAGCCCCTGTCTTCAGCTGAAAGGCAGCAGGTTTCTTTTACCGGCTCTATTGTGGCTGTAATTATGGGGTGAAGTGATTAGTTCCCCCTGAAGGCAGAGAGGTGACAGACAGGCGAGCCTGCGTAACCCAAGTAACCTTTCAATATTACAGCCCTGGCCCATTGTGACGCCGGCGGAGAACTAATTTCACCCAACGTGCTGATGCCGGATCTGCATCTCCGTTATGCTTTTTATGCCGTATTATGTCCCTCTTAAATCTCTTATTTTATTTCTCTCTCTGATCCAGCTCTATCATATAACAGAACATTAAAAATACCTGATAAAAATATGCACGCTTAAAAGCTAAAGGTTAATAAGGAGGTCCCTTGTTTTCCTGGACGCTCCCGAAACATTGCTCTTGGCACTAGAGAGAAGGAGGATGTCCAAAACATGGTCCGCCCAGCCAAGTGGATCCATGGGCCAGACAGAAGAGTCTGAGCAGATGACACACTACTCAAGCCGTTTAGCACGCCAGGCACTGCCAGTCCTTCTGTGAAGACTTATGTATATAAAAACTCTATGTGCTAATGCATGTAGCTATAGTGCATACATGAATCAGTGACGGTTTGCATCTGTGTGTGCGTGTATACATCTGAGTGGTATGCCAATCGGGCCGATTATCATGCCAGCCGGTGCCATCGTTGGGCAGGGCGCTGGCGAGACGCTGCTAGTGAGATACGTGCCACACGCTTTGAAGAATAGCACTAATCTGTGTTTATTAAGTGTGGGGTAACTCGAGTCCAGGAGATTAAATAGAGATTTGAGGCCGGAGCTGAAGCACCACGTCACATGCGCTTTCTCCCCGTCTGACCACACAGGAGCATATGGAGAGAGAGGAGGTGTGAAAGACTCATGCTGCCGTGAGGAGAGCAGCTGCCAATCACAGGCCTGTTTGGGGGCCTGAGCCACTAACGAGGGTTTTCTGTTCCTGGAGTTTCTCAATGACCATGGCACAAGAACAAAGATCAAAACATGCACATGGCTATGCTTGCAAACACACACACTTGCTTTCAGACAAATAGCACGGATTCTCGGAAGTGTATCTGATGCTCATCTTGCCTCATACGGCAAAGTGAGTATGTGTGTGTGCCTGTGTATGTATTTAATAAGCTGTAATTTACAGGCCGCAAAATCACTCCAATTATTTATGGACAAAAGCTCTGATTGGATGATTAGAATGAGAACACGCATCTGCTCCCTGACACACATTATTAATGGCAGCTTTGTTGTGCTGCGCACTGTAGAAACAGTGAACTACAGCACAAGAGTCAATGAAAAAAAAAACATTCTGTGGTGACTCAGCTGGTAATATTTCAGGCAATTTAACATTCATAGCCCAAGAAACAAAACAGGAAAAATATAATATTAAAAAAATTATAATAACATTTTAGCATGTAACATTCCTCATTGTCTTTTATGACCCTGGGTTTTATGATATTAACAAAACACGGACTACAAATTACACTAAAGCACATCTCTGGTGTCAGCATTTTTTATTTTATTTTTTTAAAGAAATTAACAGTAACTACACATTAAATTGATCAAAATTGACAGTAAAGAGTACATTTTCTAAAAGAAAAGTATTTAATATATTGCAATTTTTGGTAATATTATATTCAGGGATGCACATAAATTTTTCAGCCTGGTTCTCATAAAAGCACCTGCAGATTTGGTTTAGTCCTTACACTGCATATAGTGTGACCCATTAAATATAACTATAAAAAAAATATTAATAGTGATAATATTATTGCACTATTTATTTCGTTTTTTTTTTAATAAACAAAATAATAAAGTGTGATAATACTATAATATTTTTTAAATAAAAATAGAGTTTTAAATAAAAAAAATATATAATTTTATAGTAAACTTATAAATAAATTATATTATATCATATGAATTTTCATAATTTTCAAAATTAAAATCAACAAGCTTTTATTGTGTCGTGTTGCCGGTGACGTTCGACATAGCGTCAGTGAATGAAATGTCAGGTTTGCATTGTGGTTTAAAAAAAACGGAAGCAGATAGCCTAGATTTATGCGTTCAGTTCGAATAGAAATCTTAAACAGTCTATATCTTATACAGTATTACAGTTTGTCAATCTAAAATGGTAAATGTGCATTAACAGCTGTCAAGCATGTCAGTATGCAAATGAGCGGTCTGAACTTATTTACACAGCGCATTTTTTATTTTGGCCGCACATGCGCACCTGTGTACCACTTATGTGCACCCCTGATTATATTATACAAAAGATTTCTATTTTAAATAAAGGCTGTTTGTTTGGACTGTCTATTTATCAAAGAATCTGTACAAAAATATATCATGTATCATGGTGTGCACAAAAATATGAACTGTTTTCAACATTGATAAGAAATGTTTCTTGAGCGCCACATTAGCGTATTATAATAATTTATGAAGGCTTGAGTGACACCGAAGATTGGAGTAAATGCTGCTGAAAATTCAGCTTTACCATCACAGGAATCAAATTTTTAAATATATTCAGATAGAAAACACTTGTTTTAAATTGTAATAATATTTTTTCACAATATAATTGTTTTACTGTATTTTCGATCAAATAAATGCAGTCTGCACAACTTTCAAAAAAAAATAAAAAACTTTGAATAGTAGTGTACATATTCACAGCTGTCACTTGTTAAAAATAATAATAATAATAACAATGAAATCTGCAACAAAGATTTATGGATATGGCTTATAAAATTGTATAAATGTAATGGGTATGGTTTCCGGTGTCTTGTCCAAGTATTTTCAGCTGTACAAAGCAGCTAGTTTTGCTGCTTCATTACAATCAAGCAACAATTCAGACTGTTAGTATGACAATATTTATACAACTATTAATACTTTGTTGACCAATTACCAAGTAATACTTAATTTTGTTCAATCTGTGGTGTAAAAAGCACTTACATAAATGAACTATAGTGTGTCCTGTGTGATATCTGGTGTCTGAATAATTTTTGGTTTGACTGTATACACTTGTAATTTATTTGATTAATTAATGGGCCATTAAATAGATAAAACACAGCCCTAACACACATCTCAATCACTTTCAAAGCATCTTGACTTTATGACAGTACTTTGACGACTTCATTGTTGTCTAACTCATTCTTGATCGTTTGTTTGATCTTGGTTAATAACCTGGCAGATAAGATAAGCACGACGAAGCTCTATGAAGTAAGCCGACCTGAATGAGGCCAATACTACTGCCAATATACACCTTCATAAGCACCCAGTCCATGTCAACATGCCTTACACACACAAAATAAAAGGCAACAGGATGAGTAGCGTAGCCTGAGCCCCTGTGTGGGTGATACCTGAGGTGGTAGGGGTGGTGAGGAGTGTGTAATTATGAGTATGTTATGCATTAGTGAGCTTCCTTTGAAGTGCTTCTGCTGTTCAGGTACACACTTTAATTAGCACTGGCCTATTTTCTTCATTGGGAAGGAGCATTCCCTGATAGGGGGTGGCATGGAGCGAAGAAAAAGGAAGAAAGAAAGAATGATAGACATCCATCTTTCACATTGCATTATGGGTATGCGCTCACAAACACAACAAGCGAGGACAGAACCCGTCCGCTGTCCAAGCAAGCGGTTCTTATCTGTTGTCTATCTGCCATACACCCCCTCTTTCCCAAGACACACACATCATCTTCATTAGCACCATCATCATCGTCATCGTCAGCATCATTGTTATCATTCCACCTACCCTGAGTATCTCAGAGCACACAAACACACACCCACAGCCTTCCACACGGAGTACCTGTGCTATCAGCACCCTGTGAGCGAGACAATGGAGTAATACTGCGGTGTGCTGACTCTATCAGATAGAGGTGAGTGGGAGAGAATGGAGAGTTAGACAGAGGGCCTTTATCAGTGAAGGATCACATTTCAATATTCAGCAGCGCTTCCAGATAAAACCAGTGCTGATGAGAGCACCCTGATGGCCTGATACCGGCCCAGGGAAAAAATGAAAGAGAAGGATGGATGGTCTGCAGAGAAAAAGAGGAGATGGACAGTAGTTTTCAGCACCGCCGCTAAAAGCCCTCACAGCAGGCGGTGATTAATGTGAAGGAGTGTCCGAAGGTCACAGACTGGTCTGCGCTGCTGACCGGTCTTAAGAGAGGTCACCTACCAAACCATTCGTCACACATGCTATGGCTTTAATGAGCCAGACAAAACTTACACATCAACACACATACATACGTGCAAAATTAGATAAAAATCACACGCATATACATATGACATATTGACATTCTAAGATAAACACTAATAGTCTGGATACTGACTATTACAAATGTATCTACACAAACTGAACTGAACTATTTACTTAAATACTGTCACCAGTCCATTCAAAAATGTATGAGCTTTTCATACTGCTGTGAACTTGTTTTAATACATATACAGAGAGAGAAAGACATATAGGCCACATGCAGGCACCCATGGACAAGACACATAAACCATCCAGTATGGAGACAAGTTGAGGATGAGGTCCGAGTGGGTGGCAGAATGACCAGTCAGGAGGGTTCACCCGACCCCAATCAGTCAAACACACTCAAACCCATCCACCAATTCGTATACAACCCCCTGTCTTCATAGACACATGCACACAATGGCCCAACACAGGAACACACACACCACACTCCTGTTGGACTGTCCACACAATCAGACTCGAGCTGATTAATCATTGGGCTCAGCCCTCATTGTGTCTGTTATCACTGATCTGAGTATACTGTCTGTTTGTCTCTGGCCTCTGGAATATCCATTAGCTGTCATTAAACACACCGCTCATTCAGGCCACACTGACAGACTGAGGAAGGACGCTGTGTGATTTGTGGATGTGGACATCGCCTTGAGGAAACACAATGAATATTCTTCAGCGGCGACCGTTTTTATTTAACATCCTCATGCCAAATAGAGAGAGGGACAATTTCGTTCATCTTGATTGGTTATCAGACTTCGAAATAAAATGTAAAAAGCATAATGACAGTATATTAAAGGATTATTATATTTCCAGAATAAAAAAAAAAAATCTTGATAATGTACTCACCCCCATGTCATCTAAGATCTTCATGTCATTCTTTCTTCAGTTAAAAAGAAATTAAGGTTTTTGAGAAAAACATTTCAGGATTTTTCTCCATATAGTGGACTTCAATGGGGATTAACAGGCTGAAGGTATAAACTGCAGTTTATACAGATGAGAAATAAGGGTCTTATCTAGCTAAACAATCTGTCATTTTCTTAAACAAATAAAAATGTATACACTTTTTAACCACAAATGCTCGTCTTGCACTAGCTCAACTTCATTCATTACATAGCCATGTTGGAAGGGTCACGTGTGATGTAGGCGGACGTACTGACCGAGTGTTTACGAACCGAACGTGCAAAGAAATACAAACGGCCTTTACAAAAAAAGGTAAAACCATTACGTTGGACAATTTTGATGCTGGAGGAGATAATGAGAACCAAAGTACACAGACAAAGAATTAACCACAAGTGAAGTTGCAGACACGCATCGCCGAGCTAGTGCAAGACGAGCATTTGTGGCTAAAAGTATATACTTTTTCTTTTTTTTTTTTTGAAAATGGTCGATCGTTTCGCTACATAAGACCCTTATTGCTTAGCTTGAATCATGTACAGCCCTTTGAAGCTTTATTGAAATTGCAATTTAGACCTTCAACTCGTTGATGCCCCATTGAAGTGCACTATATGGAGAAAAATCCTAGAATGTTTTCCTCAAAAACCTTAACTTCTTTTTGATTTAAGAAACAAAGACATGAACATCTTGGATGACATGGTGGTGAGTAAATAATTTGGAAATTTTTATTCTGGAAGTGAATTAATTCTTTAAAGTATGTGACATTCACCACTCCACTGTTTTCTTTTCCAAATACTACACTTGTTATCTGCTCTACCATTTATATTTGTCATTTGTTATCTATCATATAACAATTTGGAGTGAAACTTTCATACTGAAAATTAGCAGACAGAGGAAATTATCGTATAAAGTATTTTGTCATGTTAATATAAGTTAATATAAGCTATACAGTATATATAAAATTTTAATTGTTTCAAAATAAATAAATAAACTCCTAATTTGCTGCGTGTTAATAGTTAGTAAGGTAGTTATTCATTTAAGCCAATATGCTAGTAATACATGCTAATAAGCAACTAGTTAACATTGGGAATTGCTTCCTAAAATAAAGCGTTAACAATGTTTTATTAAAAATGCTTTTTTTTTTCATCTCAGGGCTGAGAAGATTAATGTGATTTTTGTTAATAATTATTTGAGCAATTATGCATATGTCAGTTACTAGATATAAAGTAGATTTTCAAATGACTGAAGTATTGAAACATTAGTGTTTTAGTGTTGTATTATTAGAATGGCTTCTGCTGTGATTATTTCAAGCCCTGTTTTACTATCGATATCTTTGCGAGTTCCATCATGCGTGCATAAGGCTTTCCCAAGACATAAATATGACTGTGTGTGTGTGTGTGTGTGTGTGTGTGTGTGTGTGTGTGTGTGTGTGTGTGACAACAGGGAGTCCTTAAAAGCACATATATTAAACACAGCCTCTTGCATCCCAAGGCCTAAATCTCAGTCAACAGCTGTTTTGGGTGATATTTTATTAATGCTGTCGTTTTAATTAGTTTAATTACATTCAGCACTCTTTGTGCATAATTTTCCCTTATTTAATGCAAAACAACCAAAAATTGCCTCAACTGCCATTTCAGTACACAGAAAGACTCATAGCCTGTGGCTGTATGATTTTTAATATGGAGTCTCTTTAAAATAAAGGCACAGCGTGTAGTAGAGCTGGTGAGCACGAAGGGGCCCTGTTTCGAATCCGACCTGCACGATCGTTTCTACCTTAGCTTTATAAATCAAAAGCAATACAATTACTTGTCTTCAAAGATTCCAAAGGATATTAGTCCTAAACAAAAGAAGGATCCAAAAAAAAAAAAAACCCCTCTCGATACTTGTCTTCTGCCTCTGTTTATCGGTGCACTTCAACTCCCACACTGAATCGTCTGTAAAATGAAATGCATGGTGTTTGTGTAAACAGTTTATCTGAGCTTCTGTAGACAGCTGTTCGCAGGATTGTCTGAGTGGCTGTAAAACAATAAGGGAAGTGTACGATCATCAGCGTGTAAGAGGAGCACATGTACGCACACACGCCTCTCTAGTGGGCTGTGGAGAATGCGGACTGGGCCGTTACTGTGTTTCACCAAGCAGCAGATCCGAAATGCCAAGATGGCACTGAACCCAGGGGGGAACACAGTTCTTTATTAACACTGCAACCCGAAACCCTGGATGAGGACATAACCATGGACGTTTATTGGAACGCCACGATGGTTAGTCAGCAGCAATCCAATCTGTGTGAGAGTGTGTGAGAGAGAGTGTGTGTTGTAGGGGCAGGTCTCATTTCCAGCACTACAGGAATGAAGATGAGACAAAACTTATTTAATGACAAAGGCTAGTGCTGTTCGAAGCAGAAAGCGATAAATGAGCAATTGCACGGAACAAATCCGGTGATATCTATGACAGTAGATAGTGTTATGGGGGAGGCGAATCAGATCTTTGGAAACCCAATTTGAAAAAAATCGATATCGTTTACCAATTATCAAAGGGTAGAGTGCGACGGAAAGTGAGTTCGAATGAGCACGTGTGTGACAGAAAATGAGCCTGTGTACGTGCAAAATGCTCTCGTGGACAGATCGCTCCTATTCTCGGGTTCTGGAAGCTGTCTGTCTCCAGGACTCATTACAGACCACTTTCGCCCCACACACATTGACCAAGCGGCCGCCATGCCACGAGCGTCACAAAACGCTAAATTTATTCCTGTCCTTCCTCCACCTGGTCAGCGATATCACTCACTGCCCCAGACAGCTTTAGGAGACAATTACCAGCTAACGGAGCAGGAAAGATCTCTTAAGAACCATGTTTTGCCCAGTTTATCAATGCCAATAGCATTAGCGTAGCGATTAGCAGGATGAAAATGTGCTCTTTTGGTAATTCAACACATTGAGGCGAAACCTGATCACATGAGCAGCCCACTCTCCTTCCCCATGAGCCTCTCTGGCTGAGGTGTTGGAAACATCCTGGCTTCCTGTACCATAGCTGAGTATAGTGTTTCTGGTGTGTGTGTGTTTGTGCGTAGGGGGGTTTATATGTTTTACCATCAGCAGGAGGAGCTTGGAATGATAATGTTGTTTCGCTAAATAGCAGACCTAAAGGTCAGCTGCCAGGGGCCTCTTGAGCAACACGGGCCAGTCTCGGAAATAGATTTACTATTTATTGAGTGCGGGCAAAGCAGGGGAATACTCTGGCATCTCATGCTGGACCGGAATTCCCTGTTCTTTATTTCCTCCGTGCGTGGGAAGAGAGGCTTATGCGTTCACACAGCCATTAACAGACACTCACACTTATCCTCCTAAGAATATCAGAGGTATGTCAGCAGCAGCGGAGCTATGAGAGACCCTCGTTGTAAAGCACACAAAACAGTGTCCACTTATTTAAAGTTCATCCAAAAAGTAACATTTTATAATGAATTACTCACCCTGATGTCATTCCAAACCTGTAAGACCTTTCATCTTCAGAACACAAATTAAGATATTTTGGATTAAATCTGAGAGCTATCTGACCCTGCATAGACAGCAACGCAACTGACACGTTCAAGGCCTAGGTAGTAAGGACATTGTGAAAATAGTCTATGTGACATCTGGTGGTGCAATCTTAATTTTATGAAACTATGAGAACACTTTTTGTGTGCAAAGAAAACAAAAATAACTTTATTCAACAATTTATTTTCTTCTGTGTCAGTCATCAACGCGCATTCGTGATAGTACCCAGCCCATGTGGGACTATTTTAATGATGCTCTTACTACCTTTTTGGGCCTTGAACATTTCAGTTGCGTTGCTGTCTATGTAGGGTCAGAACGTTTTCAGATTTAATCAAAAATATCTTAAAGGTCCCATATTGTACACATTTCTGGAGGTTTATTTTAATTGTTGATGTCCTTAAGAATATATATTTGCGGTATAAGTGCCAAAATCCATCTCAATATATTTTTACAGCTCCTTTTTTAGGAGCTCTGTCAAAAACAGGTCGATTTTGGCCCATCTAATTAATATTCATGAGCATCTCTTCTGATTGGCCTGTTGTTTTCTGAGTGACGCACAGCCAGGCCAATCACAGGTAACTACGGTCATGTATCGTTGTAGCAGAACCCAGAGCAATAGAGAGAGCCTAGCCTGCTGATACTCAACAAGATATTTCAGAATGATCATTAATGTTTTTTCTTTTTCAAACACCGAATGCAGTAAGCTACATAACTGTTGCTTTAGTAAAGCCCCTTTCACGCGCGCTGATTCTGGAAAATTACGGGAACGAGCGCTGTGTGAACAAAAGCCAGAACCATAAAGGCAGTGTTGTAGTGATGATGAACGTTACCCTGCGACTCTTCACTACAAAAAAATACGTGCAAAGTGGAATGAAGCGGCGATCGGGCAGAGCCAGCTCCGCACTATCAGCGCTGAAGCACAGTTTGTTCAGGTTTGTTTCAGTTTAGTGAAACGTACGCGTCGCATTACATCTCACATCCAAATGTCACATGTCTTTATGGGTTGTGTGTAAAGCACGCACAGATTCCGGAAAACAACTGTGAATGAACCAAATCAAACAATTCCGGAACAAATCATGGGAAACATTATCCGTGTATTTACCGGAATCGCTGTGTGAAAGAGGCTGAAGTTGACGTGCCACTGGTCTCTTATATTCACGTTGTTCTGAAGCCTGTGCAATGATGTAGTTTCGACATCTATAGACTGAACAGGGTTTTCTAGATTAGTTTTCGTGTTGTTGTTGCTTAGCAATGTTATGGACACGATATTGTCTGGGTTTGACAAAAGGAGGGTGGGACGGTGATTGGTGCTGGGGGTGGTGACTGAAGGCGGTGACTGAGTAGATCGGACGTCACATCGTTACGGAAGTCACAGCGGCTCGTGAAAATGAACAGCTACTTTAAGCAGGCTGTGTGCAGTTTACTGTGGATTGACTGTTTTGAAACTCATATGGTAGTTACATAGCCCCTAGACCTCAGTTATCATGAAAAAAGCCAGGAAATTTCGATTTTGACAATATGGGACCTTTAATTTGAGTTTCGAATTTGAACAAAGGTCTTAACAGTTTTGGAGAGTAATTAATGACAACATTTTCATTTTTGGGTGAACTATCCCGTACATGTTACAATACCAATATACTGTGGTGACCAAAATTAATAGAACACTAGTATTTTCACCAGCTAAAAATGGTTTTAAGTCAGTTATTTCTACCTTTTGCTGTAGTGTGTCATTAGGACATATCAGTTTACTTTTCCAAACATTTATTTTGTCATTAACTGTAATAATCCAGTGAGATTTTTGTTTGCACAAGGAGTCTGACAATAGCCAGTGCTCCACACATAGACCCCATCATCATCCAGTCTGTCTGGAATGACATGAAAAAAACAGAACAAACTGAGATATCAAGATGCTTCAAGAGACCTACCTGCAAAGCTACCTGAAAAACTATGCACAAGTGCACCTAGGGCAAAGGCTGCTTCAAACACAAAGAATGATCACACCAAATGTTGATTTCAATTTAATTGATAAAAACACAAGTACCTAAAACTTTTAACAGTACTGTAGCTTTGCAGGTAGGTTTCTTGAAATGTTGCCACAGTTCTTCCAGATTTAGTCTGTCTCAGTTTCTTCCGTTTCTTAATGTCATTCCAGACAGACTAAATGACAATGAGATCAGATCTCTATTGGCGCTTTTCCACTACACAGTACCAGCTCGCCTCGGCTCGACTCGACTCGGCTCTGTTTGGTTTTCCACTGTGTAAAAGTTGTACCTGTACCTCTACAATAGTACCTGGTTTGTCATAGCGACGCTGCAGGAAACTGCCGTGACGTAATCTTCTACGCGACACACACCCGCTGTCTGCACCTCCTCGTTTGACCACGGCGTATTCTTCCGAGTTGCCATAATATGTAATGGATTGTATATGACACGCAATCTCTGGCCAAACTTTTTAAAAATGGTGGGGTTATTCTGGATACTATTGCTGGCGCGTGCAATGATGACACAGTGAATAGTGACGATTCTCTCTGACCAATCAGCAGTCTGCTGTGTTTTCACGTCACATTTAGTATCGCCTCAGCACGCCTCAGCTCGCTTGGAACCCCGCCGGAGGTGGTACGAAAAAAAGTACCTGGAAGCCGGTACAGGTACAACTTTTACACAGTGGAAAACCAAACAGAGCCGAGTCGAGTCGAGCCGAGGCGAGCTGAGGCGAGCTGGTACTGTGTAGTGGAAAAGCGCCATATGTGGAGCACTGACTGTTGTGAGACTCCTTGTGCAAACAAAAATCTCACTGGATTATTACAATCAATGGCAAAATGGCTGTTTGGAAATATAAAATGTTGTTTTCTACTGACACACTACAGCAAAAGATAGAAATAACTGACTTAAAACCATTTTAGCTGGTCAAAATATTAATGTTCTAATAACACTGAGTGGTATTACACTGAAAAAGGTGTTACAAACCTTTGGGTTATTGGTCTAGCACTGGCTCAGTAGTGTTCAGCTGTTGTCCACCACTGGGCTAGTCTACTAACACAGTAGAGTATTATTGGTTTCTGGATAAAATCAATAAAGTAAGTTGTATAAAAGTTATGACTAAAATGAAAAATACTGATACACTGAATATTTTAAGACAAAATATTTTGCGTAATTAACAGAGCAAGTACACCAATTTTCTATATTAATTGAACATTTATCAAGGCAATAACTAAATTTGAGTATGTGTGTGTGTTTATTTTGCCAATCCAATTCAGCATCTTATGTGTTGTGGTCAATTCAGTGAGCTTTTGAAAGTGAATTTTACCCAACCTAATTTTCAGGCCAAACACAAACATGCTATTACAGAAGGTAGCATTAGTAATACTAAGCCACTAATCACTGGGAAAATTATAATCAACCTCTAGCATAAAGCTCTATTAATATTTAACAATAATTAAGAATATGTACACATGCAATATCAATTATTTATATCTGAACTGATGCATTGACCTCCCAGGGGACAGGCTGGGATATGATCAATCAGATATAGACAGGGAGAGAGAGACAGAAAGATAAAGAGAGTGAGAGTGATGCTGGAGCCAGCCCTTCTCTCTCTCTCCCTCTCCTTCTCTCTAGCTTTATAGCTTCAGGCCTCTGGGACCTCCTTTAAAGATGATTCAACATTAATAACAATATCTTTAATGCTCAGACATTAGCGCTTGCAATAATTAATGTATGAATAATCACTGATGTAAAAAGCATTATCAATAATTGTATGAATAATGCACATTCATTATGCATGAGTCTGGCCTCAGGGCTGAATTTGGCATTTTTGTTCTTGTCCAAAACACAGAGAGAGATGCAGCATCCTCGCCTTTGATCAAAACACCGACTTATATGGCGTTCGGGCTGCTGGTCCAGCATTGGCCCAACGGTGGGGTACATGTGGACCCTACGAACAAGCGTGGGCCATGTTTAGCATGCTTTGTGGGGCAGGCTGGGGCTGGCACAGGTCAAGCAGAGTGAGAAGCATTAGTATTCTATCCGTTCACATCGCTTTAGCAGCTCTAACAGGAGAGGCCTGTTCCTGAGAGCGTCATCGAGATTAGCACTTATCACAGACTGCTTTCATACTTCACGTAGTGTTCCTTAAGCAGATATCAGCAGAGACTCAGCTATTGCAGACACAGCACTGCTCTGCATATGTTGCTACCTTTAACCTCACTTCCTCTGATGGAAAAGCCACATGGCTGTGTTTGTACTTTGTCCACTTTCAGTGCAACTGCTAGTATTTGAAGTCACATGTTCTTAGAAAGACATCTTGGATTTCAGCATGTGTCTACTGTAGGTGTGAGTGTGTGTGTGTGAAGGTTTAAAAATCGGTGGCCCACTTTGCCTCGTCAGATTGGACCACAGTGAGAGATCAAATTTGCAGGAAGGACATTATCTTTTGCTGACAGTGAGGGATGGCGGGACCAGAGAGGGGTGGACACCGTAATGAGGATGGCGACTGCTTTTAGTGTGGCACCTCTGGCTTGCCTGGGCCTCCCAGGGTAGTGCAATCTCTCAGTGTCAACAGTTCTCTGAAAGCCTGATTCAATTAAGATTAAAGGAGAGCAGAGAGTGGCAGGGGTCAGTTTGATCAGAGCGATTGGCGCCTCTTTTGTTTTTACTCATCTTCTAATATTTTCTTTGCCTCTCTCTCTTTTTCCCAGGCTAACTAGGTAAGGTCCTTTTATTATTAGAATAGTGTTGTTCGTACTAGCACTATTAATGGTGGGGTGTGTGTATCATGGTAACTGTACACATAAGTGTGTCAAATAAGGCAACATTTATGCTTGCACTATTCAGTGTTACTTTTTTTCACTTTGAATGGAAGTGTCTGCCAAACGCATTAATGTACATCAACAAAAATAATGATTAGATGTGACCCTGGACCACAAAACCAGTTATACATAGCAAAGGTATATTTGTAGCAATAGCCAACAATACATTGGATGGGTCAAAATTATCAATTTCTTTTTTATGCCAAAAATCATTAGAATATTAATCAAAGATTATGCTCCATGAAGATATTTTGTAACGTCCTACCGTAAATATATTAAAACTTAATTTTTGATTAGTAATATGCATTGCTAAAAACTTTATTTGAACAACTTTAAAGGCGATTTTCTCAATATTTTTTTTTTTTCTTTTTTTTTTGCACCCTCAGATTCCAGATATCTAAATAATTGTATCTTGGCCAAATATTGTCCTATCCTAACAAACCATACATTAATGGAAAACTTTTTTATTCATTTTTCAGATGACATATAAATCTCAGTTTCGGAAAAAAAAAAGACCCTTATGACTGGTTCAAAGTTATAATTCTAATAATATAATGAGATAAAATACCCTTCAATGTAATTATTATATTAATATTCAATACAGATATTTTTATTTGATCAATAAAATATTTTTGTGGTGAATTTCCAATAAATTTAAATGTTTTTCACCAAATATCCTATGCACATGTATTTAACATAAAATGCAGTGAAACCGTTATATTGTGAAATACTATTAAAATTTAAAATAACTGTTTTCCATTTTATTATATTTCTAAATAAAAATGTATTACTGTAACTGCAAAGCTGAACTTTTAAGCAGCCACTACTCTAGTCTTTAGTGTCACATGATCCTTCAGAAATCATTTTAATATAGTGATTTGGTGCTCAAAAAACATTTTATATTGTTATCATGTTGAAATATTGTGGTTCTTAATATTTGTGTGAAAACCTTTGAGTCTTAAAAATAGAAAGTTCAAAAGAACAGCATTTATTTGAAAATAAAATATATGAACCTAGACCACAAAACCAGACATAAGTAGCACAGGTATATTGTAGCATTTAGCAAAAAATACATTGTATGGGTCAAAATTATTAGGATATTAAGTAAAGATCATGTTCTATTGAAGATATTTTGTACATTTCTAACTGTAAATATATCAAAACTTAATTTTTGATTAGTAATATGCATTGCTAAGAACTTAATTAAGACAACTTTAAAGGTAATTTTCTCAATATTTCGATTTTTTCATATAGTTGTATCTTGGCCTATCATAACAAACTATACAAAAATTGGAAGCTTATTTATTGCTTTCGGATAATGTATAAATTTCAATTTAAAAAAATGTACCCTTATGACTGATTTTGTTCAGGGTCACATATTGTGTTACATTATAAATGTATTTAATTTCTGTTTTGATCAATTTAATGCATCCTTGCTGAATACAAATATTGATTTTTAGTGTATCTGCATTATTATTACAATTTATATAACATTACTAATACCTTGATATAAGATTGTGATCATTTCACACATTGTCCACTTGCCTTATTAACATACAGAAATAATAAAAAAGTCAGGCCCTTTAGGCTACAAGGATCCTGATTTGTGGCCCCCGAGATTTCCAAAGTTAAGCCCTGCTTTACTCCATTCCAAGTTCAAGGTTATTAATCTGCCATTAGCAAGAAAACATTAGAGTCTGTGAGTGTGTGTGCATGCATGTGTTGACCATACTGTTCTGTCTAACACTGTACACCATCTCAGGTATTTATCTCCATAAGAAACTTTCATCCCTCTGCAGCACTTTATCAGCCATTAACAGCCTCCAATTACACACGCTTCAGCAATTAAGGCCATTTCATTACCTAATATAGTCAAACCTAGTCCTATGACTGAGGGGATAATTTAGTACCTTAAACCCAAACTCAGCAGGGGATTAGAAGAGAAATCTGAGCACAACAAACAATCTTTACTGACTCTAATATACACCCATCCAGTCAGGGCACAATGCTGTGAACTTTGACCTCTGAAGTGACTCTGCTATGCCCGGGTTAACGTTACACCCTGTTTTACCCCGCAGCTGCGCCTCGTTATTACACCCCATAAAAAAGCGGGCAGGCATCGAGGGAAGCTTGGCAGCTTTAAAGTACAACAGAGAGAGAGAGAGAGAGAGAGAGAGAGAGAGAGAGAGAGAGAGAGAGAGAACACAGAGGGACAGAGAGAGAGAGAGGACTAAATGCAGACAGAGGCGTTAAGCCATTAAGGACTATTGTTGGACTCAAATGGTCGTCTTATAAGATCTCTGTCAATGGGAAATGGAGCCTAATGACCTGAACAGACTTCAAAGACACACAGACACACTCAATCACGGCCTCGCTCTTACACTCACACACATACATAAAATGAAGAGCATATGGAGCGTCTTTTGGTGCCTGTCCACATTTTCACTGCACTGAAGGAATGCTTGTATTAAGAGCTAGTAAATGACAACAGCATGTCTCTCTGTGTACTAGTTTTGCTTTTGTATACATTATAGGAAGCTTGTACACGAGACAAATGAGCTGCAGTATGCCTGAATGCTTCCAGCAATTAAATTGGAAGTCACTATAATATTACAAAACTGTAAAAACAATGAATAAATAAATATCCAAAATATATTTAGTGTAAATATCTAGTTTAAAATGTATGTTGAAGTTCTTAAAATGCCTTTTTAACAACATCAACCAAATCTAATCTAATGTACTCTAATATAATCTAATTTTTTTTTTTGAGTTTTTGAGAGTCTTCAGATATACCATCTTATTTATTATAAATATTTATATAATTATAATATTATTTATTAGCATTTTTTCAGATCTTTATAATATTTAAAAATCTTTTATTTTTTACAGCTGCTGTTACTCTACAGTCCACAGTGTCACATGATCTTTCAGAAACCATTCTAATGTGTGACCATGGACCACAAAACCAGTCATAAGTAGCACAGGTATATTTGTAGCAATAGCCAAAAATACATTGTATGGGTCAAAATAATAGATTTTTCTTTTATGCCAAAAATAATTAGGATATTAAGTAAAGATCATGTTCCATGAGGATATTTTGTAAATGTCTTGAGTAAATATATTAAAACTTAATGTTTGTAATATTCATTGCTAAAAACTTAATTTGGACAACTTTAAAGGTGATTTTCTCAATATTTAGAATTTTTTGCACCCTCAGAATTCCAGACTTTAAAATAGCTGTATCTCAGCCAAATATCGTCCTATCCTAACAAAGCTTATTTATTCAGATTTTAGATGTATGAATCTCAATTTCAAAACATTTACCCGTATTGAGGTCCAGGGATACATATGCTGATTCGTTGCTTAGGAAATGTTTATTATCAATATTGAAAATAGTTGTGCTGTTTAATATTTTGGTGAAAGCTGTGATCATTTTTGTTATATCTTTTGTAAGAATGCAAAAGTTTTACTTATAAATGCATATTTTAAAATAAAATATACATGCATGGATCATTCACGACAACACAAAAAGTAGCATGCGTTAATAAAATAAACAGAATTAATATATTTTGAATAAATTAAAAAAACAGTGACACATCACTGACCATCATTTTGTCCAAAATCATAGACAAAACCCTTTAATAAGAGCATATCCTGAACCTGTCAGAATGTGTGTTCACACACACACACACACACACACACACACACACACACACACACACACACACACACAGATACGCTAAAACTGGATACCATTCACTTTCCTTTTAACCACTGCCCAGAAATCTGCATGTCTTCACTTTCCGCTATCTAAAAATTCAGCCCTTAAATACTCACCATTTGAACACACACCATTTTATTATTTACTTTAAAAGAAAAGGATGAGCAAATGTTTTGTCTGATTGGATTGGCTATAAGCGAGAGTAAGAGGAAAGGGAGAGACAGTGTGTGTGCTGGATATGTTTGTTTCCCTGTTGTGGGCCATTTCTTGGCAAGGTTAGCTGATACGCCTCCCTGGCAGGCGCGAAAACCAAAACCCACAGTAGGTACGCAACATTTGAAAGAAGCTCTTTGATTAGAACAAAGCAAAGCAGCAAATGGCAAAAGGGAATAAGCACTTATTTTGGTCTCTCATCCCCTTTCATTACCCACTCACGTTTGCTTCAGGCAAGTTACCCAGGATGCTCAGCAGGACACGGTGGAAAGACTCCCTGAAAGCTGGGCTCTTTTCTGCCTGCTTGTTTTATCAACTCTAATTTCCCTCACCGCTCCGCCGCCAATTCCTGCCCCAGATTTTACATTGATCAAGTGTCAGGAAATGCCCCCACCCACCAGAGCGAGCGTTGGCGCTATTTGAAAAAAAGGGCCTCTTCTCTCTCTTTCTCTTTCTCTCTCTCTCTCTCTGTGTAATTACATCCTCCCTGTTTAATACAGACTAGCTGTTAAACAAACAATTGATCCCCACTTAACACATGTACCCACGTTGGCTAACACATTTTGCCAATTTGCCACAGGCAAGAAATGCAGAGAAAGAGTGAGGTGGAGAGAGAGATGTGGCATCTAATACGGGAAATAAAAGGGAAAAAGATGCCAAAATGTAGAAAAGAGGAGGATGTGTATTGTCATGTGGCTCAGCCAAGTAGAAGGTGCCTTCTCAGGCAGCGCTAATCAGCCGTTTTTATGAGCTTTAAATTGAAACAATAACAGCTGTTAATGGGGACATTGTGTGTGAGTTTAGCATCAGTTAATCAGTGTTGGGGTGTTGTCATTGTTGCCAGTGTGTGTGTGTGTGTGTGTGTGTGTGTGTGTGTGTGTGTGTGAGGGTAATGGAGCTAACAGATTGTCTTGTTTGCCTTTTTGAACTTCCCAGTGCACTCCGGGTGCAGAAGGAAAAACAAAGGGTGTTAATGGCTATATGACACAAAGACCTTTACTAACCTGAGATTTTACCCTACACACACACAGTGTAAACATACTGTCTTTTGATGGGATGCTTTTTGATGTTTTAGGTGGTATTATACAATAATACATCAGGAGGCAATCACAATTAGATTTACATTATGATTAGAATTAGATTTAGCATGTTTAACTTTAGGGATGTAGAGGTATTATCAATATCGTGGTATTACATGGTCTCTATATCATTGTGGTCACATGACGATAAAAAAAACGGTAGGTCTTTCAGACAAAAAAGTGTAGTTTTTAAAATAAATTTAAACTTGTATTGGGCCATTATGCTTTGGTACAGTATCTGTCAAACAAACTGATACCGAAAGCACAATATGGCTTAATCCTTTCATCAAGTCTGTTTTCGTTGCACGTTTCAAAGCGAAGCGCGCAATTCGTTCAAGCGATCAGCTTGTGATCCGGTGTTTTCTGCGCCTCAGAACGGCTCAGTTTACAGTGAATGCACTGAACTCATTTATTGCATGTTCTGGGAGTTTAGCGTGTGTTATTTTCACTGCAGATGATTATAACATTTCACTAGATTTGTAGTGAGACACCTTTTTGTAAGCCTGTTTTCACTGAAGCTGGAGTTTTCTATCAAAATAAAAGCTCTAATGCCGTTTCCGTCAAAATAAAAGTTGGTAACATTACTGCAGTCCAAATTCAAAATTTGTCTTTCAAGTGTAGAAATTAGGAAAAAAGTATTGTAATTTCTCTACTGTAGTGTAAAGCAAAAATAACATACCTATGAAATATTCATTTTCATTTATTTTACCTACCTGGTCTCATGACAAAAACATACCAGGGGCATTTTTTCGCGAGACGTGAAATACGTACCAATAAGTACATATCACTGCAGTTTTCTAAAAAAAAAAAAAAAAAAAAAAACACTAGAGGCAGTAAAACTCTGATACATTTTATTCCTTTTTACACAAAGTATGATTGACACAAAGTGTATTTCTCGCACAATTACTTGAAGAATATAATATTATGACTTAAAACTATTTTAATATGCTGGGAGATTTGAAAGCTGATGCTTTTGAATGTTAGCATGACATATCCAGCTTCATATCTATGGGTTTTCAAAGACGGTAGGTTTGTTCGGTAGCTCACGCTGTACGGAGATGTCCTTTAGAGGGACTGATACGGTTCGAATCGTGTATGACTTTGACTCCCGTAGTATTACTGTCATAAGAATAACAGTAATTTTAAATTGTTGTTATTATCATGATATACTAATTTGTTTGGTTTTCTTAAAACACCAGTGTGGTCGGCGGCCATAGCCTTGTAGGCAGCGCGTGACATGCAGGTGTCCTGTGTTTGAATCCCGACTTGAGGACCTTTCCCTATCCCGCCCCCTACTGTATCTCTCTCCGACTTCGCTTCCCATCAATTCTGATCTGTCCCATCAAAATATAGGCAAAAATGAATCTTTGAAAAAAATAAAATAAAATTTGATTTAGACTGAGAAAGTATACAACAATAAAAAGAGTGTTGATTCCCCTTTAAATTTCAGGTCAATTCACTGACTTAAAAAACATGGGTTGCAGCTTTTAATTTTGAACTTTCAAAGTGCATCAGATAGAATTATTTAACTTTAAAATGTACAACATTTTACAAGTCTACATTTGTCTTTTTTTTTATATCACCGTAAATATTATATCGTGGAATTCGTTGTAAGATATTTTTAATATCACGTTTTAAAATGGTTACATCCCTATTTAACTTGCGATTTAAAAATGCTCCTTTCACTCATTTCAAAAATAAAATAATCTCTCATTATTATTGTTTCAGACAATATGCTGCTATTTTTTAGTGAAACATAGACAAAGAATATTTGAGGAATCTTCACGCAGCTCTTTTTCCTGCAATAGTTACATCTGTCAAGCTTTAAAAAAAGAGCAAAAATAACAATAAATCTTAAAAGAGGTCCATATGACTTCTGTGCTATATTCCAAGTCATCTGAAGACGTACAATAGCTTTGTGTGAGGAACAGATTGAAATTTAATAATTTATTATTCATCTTCCCCTCCTCCGAAACTCTAAAATCTTATTACAGTCAAACACTGTGCGTTCACACCATCATCGACAACATGGGCAATCTAGTATGAATATGCAGAATAAAGAATAAGATTTTAAATCTGCAGTAAAGGGGAAGCGTATCATGAATAGCAAGTTAAAATTTGCCCTGATTCTCACTCAAATACATTGTTTTACTCGACAACCTATGAGCTCCTATTGTATGGAAAAGAGCTGTTTGATGATTCAACAGAAAAAGATTTAGTGTGACATAAGCGTGAGTAAACGGCATCTGAAATTAATTCAGTAATTTAAAAAATGAAAGTTGCGGTCGATCTTTTGTTTCAAATTGAGATGCCTGTTCCAGTAAAACAAATTGTGTCCGGGGACTTTTCACAATATTGTGAATATGAACAAATGAATGTTCTCTATAAAAATCTATAACACGTTTTGAAAATAAGGTGAATTTTCATTTCACCTGAATTAGAAACCCCAAAACCCTGCCCTCCAAAGACATGTCAGCTAACCCAATATTAGCAAACATGCTAAATGAGTCATATGCAGAGTGTTTCTGATAATGCTGATTTCTGATTGGCTGCTCTGCTACTTCTTTTCTGTTTATAGAGCCTTGGGCTGTCACAGAGACAGGTCTGTCAGGTAGTAGGAACATCTTTTGTAAGGTATTCCAACGAACGAAACAAAAAAACTGTTTTATTCAGGTATTTAATCCGCACTGTTTGTTAGTAGAGGCTTGTATCTCTTTCTCCATTTCTATTTATCTATGTCATACTTTCTCTCTCTCTTCCTATTTCTCCTTCTCTCACTCTTTCTTTCTCCCTCTCTGCAGTAAGACAGCTTAAGCTCGCTCTAATTAGGGGACATCTGTTTCTATTCCTGCTGACTGCTTTAACAAATATCCTCATATTCATAACAGCTCATACCTAATGAGTTACACAGCCCAGGGCAAATCTCATACCTGCACAAAGATCAAACACCTAGCCTAAAAGCACACATGCACACAAACACCCAAATTAGCACAGACTCACACTCTCTCACACACACAGGTACACTTCCCTGCCAAGTACAACTACCAGAGCTTCAAAAGACAAACAGCAGATGACACTTGTGAATCTTGTAGAACTGGAGTGAGGTTAGTTTGAAATCTGTGACAGCAATTTGCAGCTTATTAAAATAAATCAAACAACTTCTAAGAAAAAAAAAAAAGAACGTTTGCCCAACTAAGAAAAAAAAAAATCTGCCCTGCCTGGGTAAGGAATGTTTTTGCTTTATTTGCGTGAGGGTTCACCACGGTTTTAACCTGAATAAACAATAATCAAATGAGGCTAAATCTATCCAAATTACAAAGTAGAAATGACTTTGTCTGTCATTGTCGCTTGTTTGTGTATTTTATTTTGTAAACCAAAATTGGGAAATAACTTTATTTATTCAAAATTGCAGCTTTACACTGCTTTTTATATCTCTGAACATGAAAGAATTTGTAATTGTGAAATGTTGTAATATATAGAGGCACACTGTGATATATTTGTATTAATAGAATTGCAACACAAACTCACAATTGTGAGATATGATGCCATAATTACAAAAAATTGTGATAATTGTGAGATTCGCAATTATGAAAATGAGTCACAATTGTGAGATACAAGAAATTAAGTCACAATTTCTAGAAATATAATGTGTTTAAACTCTTAGGCGGAAAAGGCTTACATAAAGCATTTAGTGCATGTATGACAGTAAAAGCTTTAGGCTGTGAGATTGAGTAAGTGAGTGATTGCGAGTAGACGTAAGAGTGTTTCGGAATGTGTGTGTGTACTCTACGGTTACAGGTTGTGGTTAACTGCAGCATTAGCTTTAATACACGTTTGCGGTTTTCACAGAGCGAGTCTAAATGTGCTCAGATCAGCTTTCTTAAAGCAGTCCACTAAACTGCCCTGTTATGTGTCATAAAAATCCGCTGACAGGTAGACACACACACATACACACACTCCTGGTCTGACACAGGTCACTCTCCCTCTTCTCTAATGCGTCCTGCAACCCCCTAAAGACACAATATCTCCTTATCGCCGAGCCACTCTATTAGGGACAAAAGGTCATCCCGGGATAATATTAAACTTATGAAGCTCTGGCTGTCTTGGCTGCTTCCAAATGTGCAGAGAAAGCATAAAAAAGGTGTTGTGTCCGTGTATGTGATTATATCTGTCCCATCATCCTCTGCACACTGACCTCGGGGTTCTGGGTTATTGGTCTCAGATGCAGGCGGCTCCTTAATGTACAAAAGAGCCTGCTATTTCACTGCTTATTACAGCAAAACCATACACAACACGCAACGGTATGCTTACACACCGCGCCACAACAGAACACAGAGGGCAGTCTTGTGCGTGTGCGTGCATGCAAGGTATTGGCGCATTCAGAGAGATTTTAGAAAGGAGGAAGTAGAGGCCGCTGCATCCTGCCTCACATACAACCTCAAACAGATTCATACAGTCATACTTTGTTCCTGCCTCTGCACGCATTAAATGTTTCATGATGGAAAATGTGCATTCTTTTCAAAGGCTTCCAAGAGAAACTGATACACACAAACACACGGGCTGTCACGCACACGTAGGCTACTGTATATAATTCACTGTTTTCAATTCAGCGCTAGCTACATTGACAAATACAGTTTTGTGGAGTTAATAGCGAGTGACTGTAGCGAGCTCCTTATCAAAATATTCGCGGTGGAGCGCATTCAAACGATCGCTGTTTTTAGCTGAGGGAATAATCAATGGCTTACCTAAACAAGCCTTTCTCTTGTAAGTAGCGCTGGGAAGTCCGATTTATCCTTATGGGTTTGTTCTTCGGGAACGGCCCTCTCTCTTTTCTTCTTTATACCGCAGTTTGATTCATTCTAATTCATTCTAAATTCTCCCTCATAGCCTATGTAACGTTTGAAACTCCGATTCATTCCAGTGAACAGGTTCGTTCGGACAATTCATTTAAACTAATTCACAATCACAAAAAAAAAAATTCAGCGGTAGCTATATTGACAATTTTTTTCTTCTTTATAGCGCAGATTGATTCATTCTAATAAATCGGTTCACCATTTCCTCTCCCTCATAGCCTATGTAACGTTTGAAACTGAACCGATTCGTTCGGACAATTCATTTAAATTAATTCACAATCACAAAAAAAATATTCACCAATTTAACTCCTTGAACTACGGATGTTTTCTACCTGGACATGGCTACATACATAGGGAGTTAGTGTTGTATTTAGTCATTTGAATTTGTTAACACAAATGTGACCCTGGACCACAAAACCAGTCATAAGGGTACTTTTTTGAAATTGAGATTTATACATTATCTGAAAGCTGAATAAAAGAGCTAAATAAGCTTTCAGTTGATGTGTGGTTTGTTAGGACAGGACAATATTGGGCTGAGATGAAAATCTGAGGGTGTTTTGAGAAAATCGCCTTTAAACCCTGGTGAAAAAAACTGCTAAAACCAGCTGGTTGGCTGGTTTTAGCTGGTCATAGCTGGTCAGCAGGCTGGTTTTAGAGGGGTTTGCCCACTTTTCCAGCCTGACCAGCTAAGACCAGCTAACCAGGCTAGGCTGTTTTTAGCTGTTTTTTTTTTTTTTTTTTTTTCAGCAAGGAAGTTGTCCAAATGCAGTTCTTAGCAATGCACATTACTAATCAAAAATGAAGTTTTGATATAGTTACGGTAGGAAATTTACAAAATTAACTTTATGGAACATGATCTTACTATCCAAAAAAATTTTGCCATAAAAGGAAAATCGATAATTTTGACCCATACAGTGTATTGTTGGCTATTTCTACAAATACACCCATGCTACATATGACTGATTTTGTGGTCCAGGGTCACAAACAGGTTTTTGAATGACCAAAATATGGGTAAATTATCTTATTGTATAGTTATATTTTTATTTATAAAACATATTTCTCCCTTAAACAACTATAATATTTTGTAGCATCTAGTATACACTAGCATCTAGTGTAACTATCAGATATTATGATTAGCTTGTAGCTTGGCAAGCTAATCTTTAAAGGTAGATTCCCAAACAGGACAGCAGTATATGAGGGTGTGTTTATGCATATTTATATTTCCATATGTGCAAGCATCAGGACTATCATGTGTCGTGGGCCAGGTTTGAGCCATCAAATCATTTTTAAACCTGATTTCCTGTGGGAGTCCTCAGAGGTCAACTCATCGGAAAGGGATAAAAAAAACAACAAAATTTGCATACGATTTGTCACACCCACCACATTAAACTTTCATCCTGACAAAAACATGTCAAATAAATTTACATCGCCGCTCTGACAGGCCAACACAAGCACGGACACAGCCCAGTGCCATCGCCAATTATCACAGCTACTTTTACTATGCATCAAACTCTTCTGTCGCTCCCCTGCTTTCGTCTTCCCAAACGACCCCAATAAAAACTGATCCGACGGGGCGGATTTGCCTTTGTCACCCACATTATCACCCCCTGTATCCTCCCTCTGTATATCGAGCTGCCAATCAGAGGCGGACGGATGGCAGACGGGCTGTGCTGATTTGAGGGGGCTTGGGCTGTATGCATGGATTTAAATAATAAAAGGGAGATTTGACTTCAGGCCCACAGAGCCCTGCCAATAAGACGGCTGGAATAATATGGCGGTGTGTGCTCGCACAAAATAACTGCAAATTGAGGATATAATGAACACGTTTAATATTTCATACGCCCTGGATGGAAATATCTTTAGTAGGGAGATTTCTCTCTCTCTTTCATTTGCCCTCTCTCGTTCTTTCATTTTTCCTGTCTTTACTTTCTCTCCCAAACCCCCCACACAAAACCCCGCACCACAACTACAGTCTCACTCGTCCACAGGACTTTGGACTCTACTTGTCTTTGAGAACCGTGAAAGCCCTAGACTGTTGCTGTTAGGGAAGTGTTGGGAGGGAGAGATGAGAGTGACAGTTTAAAGACCGTAATCATTGACAATTACACACCACCGAAAGCTTTTCCTCTCTCTCTTTATCCCTCCCTTCTTCTCTCACCCTCTGTCTGTTCAGCTGCAACTGGGTACCATCTAAAGTAGATCTACTAATATGGGGGTGTTCTGTCACATCAGTGTTTTCAACACAACACCAAACTTCAACAGCACTAATACCCACTATAAAAACCCACTGAATCAACATACACAATGAAGGAACATCAAGTCTTCGAATTACATTTTGGCTGCAGCAATGATTGAGACTACAGGTAGTTGTTGTGTGGCTTTATTTATGACAAAATTCATTGTTCTATGTGATCCTTGCACTTTGAAACATTTCTAAAAGAAACCCCCTTTCAGAATCTGCAAAATGTTAATTATTTTACCAAAATGCTCTTTAAAAAAAAATTTGAATCTGGGTAAATTTTTACTTAATTTGTCTTCTGGGAAAAGTATCATCTGTAGCCTCTGAAGGGCAGTACTAAATTTAAAAAATGTATATAGATATTTAGGCTAAATAAAAAATAAAAAAGTACACATCTCCATTCTGTTCAAAAGTTCTCACCCCCAGCTCTTAATGCATAATTTTTCCTTCTGAAACATGATGAGGGTTTGGACCTCTGTAATAGTTGCATATGAGTCCCTCATATAGTCATTGTTGGAAAGGGTTCAAATACACAAAAATGCGGGAAAACCAAAGAATTTGTAGGACCTGAAGGATTATTCTGAAGAACAGCTGGCAGTTTAACTGTTCAGGACAAACAATGGACTCATGAACAACTATCACTAACCAAAAAACATTCAGGTAACAACACAGTAGCCTGTTAAGAATCAAGGGGATGTACACTTTTGAACGGGGTCATTTTTATAAATTCAACTATTATTTCCTCTTGTGCACTATATGTAAACCCCTTTTATGTGAATAAAATGTGATTATTTTATTCAGGTCAGTACTAAATATACAATAACATGCATTTTGTATGATCCCTCATGTTTTGGTCAAATAATTAACATCTTGCAGATATTTAAATCTACATTAATAATAGACAGTTCATCATCAATACTGTCTGTCATTGAAAGCACACTAGCCTGAATCAGTGGCCTCATAATACACACAGCTCACTAAAAGCATTCTGGGATTAATTAATTACCGACGATGATTATTATGAAATGGCAATATGAGAGAAAACTGCGGGTATTCAAATCTTCCTGCTTCCCTGTGGAATCTGCAGAGGCTAAAGTTACAAATAAACAGACTGATTATTCACAGCGAACTTGTGTAATCACAATAACACATCCTTTTCTCTGAAGCTGACAGACATACACTTTTAAAAAATTAATTTCCTCTTGTCCTGGATCTGTGTACTGATCACTCCATCTGCATGGCTTTCATGAATTATTCATGCTGGCATTTCAAACATTAAATGCATGTATTCATTTCGTTTATCAATGGCAAAACCAAAAGCCGAACAACAGTGTAGCACAAACATTCAGCCTTTGCAAAACTTGCAACAGGAACCACTGGGGATCAGACAAGATTGAAACATTAGCCGGAGAAGTGCTTTCATTATGCCCAAATTCCTAAATTAAACAATGTTTCATTTAAATGATTTAACTACTTGTACATCAACACTGATACAAACATGAAAAATTGTTGAAATTGAATAGTGACAGAAAAAACCGACAGCTGATTGACAGAACCTGCCATGCCACATATCGCTTTCATCTCCTCTCAGCTGTAATGATTACGCTCATGTTTTACACCTCACTGGGTTTGGCCTGGAAGTGTTTATGTGATGCTATGTGTGAGTGTGACAGGTTGAGGTGTCCGCCCTTCTCTGACTGTGTCATTAGCATTAGCTTCTGATCTCTCCACACAGAGCCGATGCCTGACATCTGAATCATCGGTAGTGAAGACTGAGACTCCTCTCACCTGCCCTCCCCATCTCCTCTCCCTCTCTCGGCTTCCTGTTGGTCCTGCGTGATCCTCCACTCGTGTATATGATTGGATTTGGGTTTAACAGAAACCTGTAATTACACAGCCATTGTGCTCAAGCTAAGCCAAGGATTGACAGCGGCAGAGGCACAACCACGGTGAAGGCCGCGGGTGCAGGTACTCCGCTGGAGGGTGAGCTGGGAGCCAGCCAGGTAAAAACAGAGATGTTTTAGCTGGAAATGGTGGGCTGTGCTTTGGGTCTGAGTACTTTGAACCCCTGCCTGATGGCTGAAGGCAATGCTAACAGGATCTCCCGGTTTTAAAAAATAAAAGAAGAAGAAGGTGTAAAGGTGTTCTTGACTTTACTAGGGCAGGAGGGGAAACACATAGGTGGCCCATCTTGCATGGCACCTTAAATGCTGTTGTTAGTCCGAAGTGCCATCTGCATGGTGTGTGTTTGTATACATGGCCTCAGGCAGTGGTTGGTTTTGCACAATAATACAGATAGCGCAGGCCGTGATGCAAATCTATAGCACAGGCACACGCACACGCACACGCAAAGAACAGCACACAGAATTCCACCTAAGTGGGATTTATAATGGTATATTTTGTTTATGTATGTGCACCAGCAAGCTTTTACAAACCATTACATCAAATACTGTAGCTGTACCACAGTATACCGTAGATATGGTATCAGATGGTAAGACTTACTATCTGATTCCGACCATACTATTTTATCTGGTATTGCTGTATATAACACGTGACTGATTGATAATCATAATAATTGAAATATTTTGAAACTTATTTTTAACATAAATTTACATACACCGTGCAGAAGCAGCAAAATTGAATTTTTTTTACCAAAATAAGATGGACCATATAAAATGACAATTATTTTATTTTGTTTTTTTAGTACTGACCTGAACATGATATTTCACATAAAAGATGTTTAAATATATTTCATGTATATTTCATATATTTATATAGATGCATCTTTTCACACTGAGGGCAACTTAGGATATGCAACTATTACAGAAGATTACAGAACAGATTGAATATGAGTACATTTTTCTTTTTTTGCCTAAATAATATTATTTTTTTTATTTAGTACTGCACTTCAAAAGCTACATAAGATACTTACATGTTTCCTAGAAGGCAAAATAAGTGACATTTGCCCTGATCCTCAAATTTAAAAAGTTTTCACCCCCAGCTCTTAATGCATTGTGTTTCCTTCTTAATCATCTGTGAATGTTTGAACCTTCTGTAATAGTTGCAAATAAGTCCCTCAGTTGTCCTCAGTGTGAAAAGATGGATCTCAAAATCATACAGTCATTGTTAAGGGTTCAAGAATTTTTCTGAAGAAAAGCGGGCAGTTTAACTTTTCAGGACAAACAAGGGACCCGTGAACAACTATCCCAAAAAAACACACACACACACACACACACACACACACACACACACACACACACACACACGCGCGCGCGCAGCTGTGGATCATTCAGGTAACAACACAGTATTAAGAATCAAGTGTATGTAAACTTTTGAACGGGGTCATTTTTAGAAATTTAACTATTATTTTCTCTTGTGGACTATATGTAAACATCTTTCATGTGAAATATCTTATTCAGGTCAGTACTAAATAAAAATAAAACGCATTTTGTATGATGTCTCTTATTTTGGTTAAATATTTAACATTTTGCAGATTCTGCAAGGGATATGTAAACTTTTGACCTCAACTATATTTATTTTATCTAAAAAAAAAGATATTTTGGGCATTACCTAATGCAATTAGGTTAATCAGGTTCATTAAAATGATCGTGCATTATTGCTTATATAAAATGTTCTACTTAAAATTATTATATAAAAAAAAACATTTTAAATGGTTTTCATGCCCATTTACTTTTTACATTGTATAGACAAACAATAATAATAATTGATTAATATTTATATAATAATAGTTTTATCTAACAAATTCACCTCAAAGATTGTTATTTTTAGCATAACTTAATGTAGTCATGTTAATCAAGTTCATTAATCAAGTGCATTTCATGCAATTTATTAATTACAATAAATAATGCCAAAGCAATGATTCTATATTTTAATGTGTCACCTTTTTGCTGTTTAATAATTGTTTATTCTCTGCAATAGTCTGTTTAATAGCAGGTGCAATTGTGACAACTTACCCCTCATAGAATATAACAGGATCCTTTTCCACTGCAATAAGAGTGAAAATATCCAATAGTTTTTTGTATGCAATGTGCATGGATTTTCATTTTTTCAGAAATAAGCTTATTCACTGAAGTAAAAATGTGTGACATACAACAGTATTTCAATGGTATTCTAAGAGATTTACAAAGAAAAAATACCACATACCACATTCATGACGGTATACAAAAATTTTGTTTTGTAAACGAATTAAGGATCAAATCAAATTTCTTTATGTTAAACTTTTAAGATAGTACTGAGAGGCCTTAAGTGAGCCTCATCTGTTCCAAAAAATGATTTTTGACCTACATACCCTTGCAGTGCTCAAAATGACTGGTACGGTTAACACCTTAACAGGCAAAGACCCCTCTGGAGCGTGAGTGTGTGTGGCATCCACACAGACTGACCCCTTTAGCCTTTTTCCTTGTTCAGTTTACTGTGTGGATCTGTCTGTAACAAGGTCCCACACACACACACACACACACACACATACTCTCACACATGCCTCCCCTGACAGTTTCCTTTCCAATTTCTCTGCTCATTATGAAGACACAATGGGAAACAGCAGCAGTCTGTGCCAATACTACTATATATAAATAATGCTAGGTCAATGCTTTTACTCCTCTTTTCTCTCCCTCTCTCTCTCTCTCTCTCTCCAGGAGGAGGCATTTGTGAGGACAGACTTGCAGCTGCTCTTCTGTGCCGTGCACTGAAGGTGACAGAGAGGATAAGAAAGGGGAAAAAAGAAACAAAGGCTGAGATGAGAAGTTTAAAGATGAAAAAAGCTAAAGGCTGGAAGTCTGCAGTCATAACACCTGTCTTCCTTCTCTCTCTACAGCCGCTCTACACTGACCAGGCCAACTGCTCTGAGACTCCAGGCCATCTGCTGTTAAACACACACACATGCAAACACACAGCGGACCAGTGCGATTAATGTAAAATTGCTCCATTGAGAGACGCTCGGGATAGATATTAGTAGCCGATTAATAATTACCTAATGAGTTTATAATAGGCCTGCGACTGGTACTAAATGAATTAGATCTGCAGGTGAATCTGCTCCGTTTGGGTTTTACTCTTTCAGCGTGAACTATTAACAGTTTATTGTTAGCATTAGCCCTTTATAAAGCACACTTATTCCATGTGACTGGGGATTCACTTTCCAGAAAACTTCAGGGATATTTCCTTACACACCCACCCACCCAGATTTGTACTCGCAAGCATGCTAATGTACGCACACTAATGGATGTTTTAGGTGTCAGCACATGACATTTGCAAGGCCTTTCACAACACACCAGAAGAGCAGAAAGACAGCCAGAGTCATCCAACACTGAGCCACCCAGCACAAGGCCGGTTATGACAACCATTTAGCCAGAATTAGCTGGCAAATTGACTAGGCTTTTACATGTAGCTGTATATTACCCAAGGGGCATTGTGAGATTTTGAGAAGCCATGGGGCTAAAACTGACCATGGGCTGCACCGTGGATATCATGCCAGCCTAAAAGTGCTCAAGTCCCTGCGGGGATTGAGGGAATGTGGAGGACTCAAATGGAGGGGCAAATGGAGACACAACTTTGTACAGTGTCATTGAATCTGTGTGTTTGACAGGGACAGTTTACCCAGAAATAAACATTTTATTTTCATTTATTTATACTCAATACAAACCTTAATGCTGTTCCTAATGTTTTTTCCCCAGTCAAAATGACTTGTTTGCTATATTTCAAGTGTTCCAAAACCATAAGATAGATTTGCATGGTTAGAAGACCTAAAAGACTAGTTTACTTAAGAATGAAAATGCTGTCATCATTTAGTCACTCTTATGTCTTTACAAAAATATAGGACTTTCCTTCTTCTGTGCAACGCAATAGAAGATATTTGAGACATGTGTTTTTTCTTTATTTAATTACCAGCATTTATCAAAATCTCTTTTTTATGTATGTTCTACAGAAGAAGGTAAGTCATAAAGGTTCTTTTCGACTATAAAGAACCTTTTCTGCATTCGAAAGGTTCCATGGATGTTCAAGGTTCTTCATAGAACCATTAATGCTAATAAAGAACCTTTATTTTTAAGAGTGCACTGGTTTAGAACAACGTGAGGCTAGTTTATTATGACAGGATTTTCATTTTTGGGTGAACTATCCCTTTCCAACCCTATCTAACGACCAGTTTGTACGTATTTTACGAGGTGGGTAATTCTTGCAACCTCACTCATACAGTTTGTCTAGACCCCAGTGTTGGATAGGTTTAGGGATGCGGTTTCGGGTACACTCTTAAAAATGAAGGTGCTTCTAAAGGTTCTTCACAGCAATGCCATAGAAGAACCATTTTTGGTACCACAAAGAACCATTCAGTCAAAGTTTCTTTAAAGAACCATCTCTTTCCTACCTTTTTATAATCTGAAGAACCTTCTCTCGCCACAAAGGACTTTTCGTGAAACAGAAAGGTTCTTCAGATTTTAAAAGTTCTTTATGGAACCATTTAGACAAAAAAACGGCATTGTGAAGCACCTTTATTTTTAAGAGTGTAGGTAATTTGTGTGAATTCGTACAAATTGGGGAACTCATAAAATACGTACGATTTTGCAAAAATCTTACAAATTTGTACGAGTGAGGTCGCATGAATTTGCACAAATTTGCCATCTCATAAAATATGTACGAATTGTCATGAGATCGGGTTGCCCTTTTAGTCATTATTCACTGATAATCTTCCCCTCTGCTGATAAAGAGTGAGAAATGAGATCTTCACTTGAAATACCCAGTAGTGTTATTAGTGAATAACAAGTTAAACAAATGTTGTTCCTACAAAGACTTCAGAAAACTTGTAATATAGTGCATTTTGGTAATTGATAATTATTGACAGCTGTGGTCACTCCACAAAACCAAATCAAATTACTTAATTTGTGACTAAATAATGCTAAAATAACAAGGATTTTCATTTTGGGGTGAGCTATTCCTTTAAATGTCAGGCAAATTTATTTTTTTGTAAACTAATCTTGTAAAGGTAAGAGTAATTTATCAGTGTTTAGAGCTTGCATTTTATAATGAGCTACAAGCATGTCTGTCTTCCTAGCAATAAGGGAACTCCCTCTGAAAATAGATGTGCTTTCTAATACACCGACCAAAAAGCAACAAGACTAAGAAAGTGTCCATGCTGAGGTGGGGTCTTGTTACAAAGGCAGACCAGAGCCAAAATTAACAGCTCTTAGCTGGCGACAGTGTGACATCCAACTCTAGCATGTGCTCTTAACAGTCGTCAACACCGGATTCCACACGCACTCTGCCACATTTGCACCAACACACGCACGGGACACACACCTCCACCTTAACTAACCCACCTCAACGGCTGTCAATCATGTGTCAGAGCACAGCACATAGAACAGTGACAAATAGACTGAGGATCGCTGAATGTGACCTTTCACCTTCAGTAGTGGCCTGAAGCTCGTGGGATGTCAGACCTGTAAATATAGACATCAAGTGAATGGCGTTCAGGCCTTGATTTATAGAGTGCAATTATTCAGCACATCTCTTTCATATTACCTATGCCAGATCACTGTTAACAAACGTGTAAATCAAACAGTGTTGCAAACTACTAGTAAGAAGTGTGTGTGTGTGTGTGTGTGTGTGCTCCTTTATCCCTGGGCGTCCTGGTTGATGGCACAGCCAGGTTTGATGAGTTGCTCTCCGAGCGATCATAAATAAAGACGGGGGACATGAGCTCCCAGGACGCCGACCTCTCCTGTCACAACTTTCACCGCACACAGAGCAACTGATACATCCTCCCCCTCTCTGCCGAGAGCCCACATATTTCTCACCGCACATTGGAAATCAATAAAGAGCAAATTATTTATGGAAAATATACTCTGTGCTGAATTATTGTCAGTGCGGTGCTCGGGGGATGTGGGGCGGTGGGTTACCTTCAAAAATGCAAACACAAATCACAATCTATGTGAAGCAATGTGTTTATATGTATTGGGGGATGGTGCATTTGTTTAATGTCACTGTTTCTGAATCTTATTTACAATTAACAAGAAGATTTTCTGGGAAGCTCTGAGAGTTTGAAGGCTGTTTTATTATGCTTTTCACCTTCTTTAAGATGCCCGAAGTCTGCGGAGGAGTTTTCTTCAGTGGCAAGACTGAGTTTGTGCTTCAATAGAGGGAAGAGGGGTCCTTGACAAGCTGATTTACGACAGGCACTTCGCAGGACACCAACTCCCACTAGCAGCGATACAGTCGTCACCTCAGCTTTTCTGTTCTCCTCCTCTTTCTCTGACAGACAGCAGGCATACCTCCTCTGGACTGTTCTCTTACAATAACATTTATCATCTGAGCACATTATAAATCACTCTGGCTAAATTGGATGTGATAAGCACAGCAGTGACAGCACAACATCCCCCTCTTTTTTTTGCCTCAGATCAGAGGCGAGACCACCAGGCCTGCCAGGGTCTCTTCCTGCACCTCTGAAATTAGGGCTCAATTGTTTATATGTACACAAACTGAATTTTCAGCAGCTATTACTGCAGTCACATAATCCTTCCAAAACATTCTAATATGATAATTCAATGTTCAAAAACATTTCCTGATTTTTATTAACGTTGAAAACATTTTTTTAGGATTCTTTGATAAACAGAAAATTCAAAATGTCTTTACTGTCATTTTACATCAAATTAATATGCATCCTTGCTGAAAGTATTCATTTCTTTAAAAAGACAATGATACTTTAATTACTAAAAATAAAATATGTATACGGTGGTACAAGATGAATTGAGCATCATACAGATTGCAAAAAAAAGAAGAAGAAAAAAAGGAAAAAAGGGTTGAGCTATGATTCCCTGTCTTATATACAACATATTAACAGCTTCAGCTCTAGTTGTTGAAGTACTAGAGATGAGAAAAAAGTAGAGATGCAGGTCATATTGGTATTATTTGGCCGAGATACAACTATTTGAAAATCTGGAATTTGAGATAAAAAAAAAATCCAAATATTGAGAAAACCACCTTTAAAGTTGTCCAAATGAAGTTCTTAGCAATGTATATTAATAATAAAAAAATAAGTTTTGATATATTTTACGGATCATGGAACATGACCTTAAACTTATAATATCCTAATGGTTTTTTGGCATTACAAAAGAAAAATCTACACATTTGACCCGTACAATGTGTTTTTGGCTATTGCTACAAATATACGTGCCACTTAAGACTGGTTTTGTGGTCCAGTGTCACATATAGTACATTGTAACAGGCCATTGTAAAATTCACTTGTAGCATTTCAAACATTTAATTTTTTTATTTACTGAACTGTCTATTTACACTAATTGCAAATAGCTCTAGACAAAATAGTATATAATAGTAGTTAAAGGGATAGTTCACCCAAAAATGAAAATTCTGTCATTAAGTACTCACTGACGCATACATGGTACTGTCATGAACGTGTGTTGAAGACTGAATTTGTTGAATAAAGTCATTATTTTTGTTTTCTTTACGCACAAAAAGTATTCTCGTAACTTCATTAAATTAAGGTTGAACCACTGATGCCACATGGACTATTTTAACAATGTTTTTACTACCTTTCTGGGCCCTGAACGTAGTAGTTGCGTTGCTGTCTATGCAGTGTCAGAAAGTCAAAATAGTCTTAATTTGTGTTCTGAAGATGAACAAAGGTATTGCGAACTACCCCTTTAACATTAAAATAGTCATTTTCTGGCTTATCGGTATTGGCCAAATGTTTAATATCAGTGTATCTCTAGAAATGATGTATTATTATTACATTTAAGTAATTGAAAACAGTGTTTATAGAGAAAGAAAATAGCAAATCAATACAACACACAAAAAAAAGATGCACTGCATTTGAATGATATCTCAGGCTCTCTCATTTCTAGGCCCACCTGGAAACACATGGAAGTCTCCCCTCAGAGAAATGCACTTCTGCAACATTGTACAGGGGTCACTTTCAAACATGCAGACGTACACAGACATTCTTGGCAGATTTATCGTTCCCGGGTTAAAGTCGGGACACAGGCGACATAAACCACCAGGAGGCGTGTCCACGGAGGGAAGTTTGCTTTTACGTATTTTCTTTTCCACCGTTTAAAAACAAGCAGTTCCCAGTCTGCTCTCTGTGAGCTGAAGTCATTAAAGCCAGTGTGGAAGTGTTTGAGTCACATGGCTGTAGAGTAATGTGATCCCAGGAGAACAACTGCTGTTAACTTTAATCTCTGAAAAATATCTCCCGTTCTCTCACCGGTCCTATACCACAGCTTATATGACTGAAAACCATATACTGGGGTTGAATACAGTGCTATTTCAAGGGCTCTGTGTGTGTTTTTAAACCCCTGACAGACATACTTAAATACAAACTTGACCTTTGTACTATAATAAACAAGACTGGATGAATGCTTGCACACATTCGTATGAAAAAACATACATGCAGAAAGTATTGGACTACCCTACGCCACCACACACAAACTTTAACTTATGACACATAAACACTACCGAGCACACATTAACACAACTACAGTGCCAATGACAAACATTTACACATTTCTGTAGCCAGCCAATTCGAGTCAGTTAAACGACGGCCATCGACGCGCATTGCGGGATCTTAATACTTGTCAGATATAGAAGAAATAATGTAGAAAAAAATATATAGGGAAAGAGCGAAACAAAGAAAAAAGGGAAAAATGAAAGAGGGAGGTTTGATTGATAAAGTCCTGAATCTGGCTATTTAGGGTCTGGCGGGAGAGGAAGCAGCTTCTGCCAGACAGAAAAGCAATTAATCTGTAAACGAGCTTTACAGCGGCAGCAGCAGGTCTGAGCGCTGGAAACCCCCCACCTCCCACCCTCCCTACCCGGCTCTCCTGCTCAGATAAGGCCGCAGACGGCTATTTATTGTACATTTTAATTAAGTGCTTGTTAACGCTAGTTATCTTAACAGTCACAAAATTACCGTTGTAATGCATTTTGTTTGAGGAAAAATGGAGCGGGGTGTGAGTGCTTTATGAGAGCCAAGCACAGCTTGGCTTCATTTGGAAAATCACAGAGCAGGAAGCAAAGAGGAGGCACGGTGGGTGCGCGATGATCTGAGCGCCGGCGCTAATGGTTATTTAATATGGCCATCAGCGGTTCCCAGTCCCCAGCATACGGAGCGCTAGCACAATAGCCTCCAAACCCTCTTTAACACTTATTTGAGATGACAGGAAAAATGAAACCGTTTGTGCTTTCAATGGAAAAGCAATCATTGGGACATTATCCTCCGCTTGCCCTATCATGCTAATGCTGGGTAAAAATGTCACCAAATGTATTTAAAAGGCTGATGGAGTGGTGCTCTGTGATTCCTGCTGCCCGCCTGATTAATAAAAACCTTCAATTTGTATGTAAATGCAACCTGGGCCTCATATCATCCTCACACCTGCACGGAAAATAATAAACTCAAGTTTGATGCCGCAATTACCGGAGTTTATGGCGTATCCGCAGCACGCCGAGCGAGGAGGAGAGAGAGAGAGAGATGGAGGAAGAGAGAGCCCTTCAGGGTTAGGGAGGAGTGTAATGAGACTAGAGCATCGTAGGTAATGAAACCGTACCAGGGATAGAGGATGACCCCCAGGACCAACACGTCCTGGTATTGATGTCCAGGTTGCAAACACACAACACACCTTAGAAACAGCTACGCATGGTAATTCAGACATTAACATATGGGTCATTCCTGTTATTCAGTACCTTTTGAACTCTATAAATGAAAAAAAAGAAAGAGAAGAGAATTTAATTGTGTTCTAACATATTCATTCCTTAAGCATTTAAACTTTATAAAGTTTTCCTACACACTTTTTTCCTGAGTAAACTACGAGTGCGCCATGATGGATTCTAACTTCTGTTTGGGTGCTCTCGAGTTCCTAAATTAAACTGAATTAATTCAACTGAAACTTTTTCAGTACAACTAAATATAAAAATGTGCACAGGGTTAAGATGTGCTGTTGTTGGCTGCCACTGCACCAGCAACACGCTTAAGGAATTTCTGTAAAGTACTTGTTTTGCGTACCAGCAAAACTATCCGTGTCCAGCGCTGTATGCATTGCATAAATGATGACGAAAAACGAGCATGGCTTCCAGCGCTTAGGTTAAACTACTGTGTGTGAAATAATAAAATAAAATGCTAATGTGTGCACATTAGCCTAAGAGGCTAATATTTGCTGTTGTTTTTCTGATATGTGATCCTGACCACAAAACCAGTCATAAGGGTCAATTTTTTAAAATTGGGATTTATACATTATCTGAAAGCTCAATAAGCTGTCATTGATGTATGGTTATGGATATGGCAATTTTTGGCCAAAATACAACTATTTGAAAATCTGGAATCTAAGGGTGCCAAAAAAATCGAAATATTGAGAAAATCACCTTTAAATTTGTCTAAATAAAGTTCTTAGCAATGCATATTACTAATCAAACATTATGTTTTGATATATTTATAGTAGGAAATTTACAAAATATCTTCATGGAACATGATCTTTACTTAGTATCCTAATGATTTTTGGCATAAAGAAAAATAGCTAATTTTGACCCATACAATTTATTTTTGACTATTGCTACAAATATACCCATTAGGGTGGCCCTTATTTTTGTAATTTTGAAATCTTCTGCTCTCACCCTCCCAGTCAACTCTCCTTAATAAGAAATGGAAACAAACCTATTTAGCTGAGATTAGACTACGTTAAGGGTGTGCTCAACAAAGTTGAAATTATGTCTTAATGACCAGCATCTAATTAATAATTATACAAAACCATTAGTAAACAGATCACAGAACAGTGTTGTTAGTCTTAAAATGTTAAATTACACTGGCACCAATAGCCTTGTGGGCAGCGTGCTGACATGTAGTGCTGTTGCGCTTCAGGTGTCCCAAGTTTAAGTCCCAGCTCAAGGACCTTTTCTGATCCCATTCCCATTGGATACACCTCTTTGCAACACCTCTTTCTTGCATTTGCATTGCTTGCTCAGGAACCAGGATCTTAATTTAGGACAAATAACGAAGTGTTCTGCCATGTGTGACATGTTGCCAAGTATGGTAACCCATACTCAGAATTTCAGTTCTGCATTTAACCCATTCAAGTGCACATATAGTGAACACATACTGAACACTGCTCACAAACGCTGTTTGCTCCAGCGTCAACTGGAGCAACTGGGGGTTCAATACCTTGCTCAAGGGCACGTCAGTCATGATATTGAAGGTGGAAGAGAGCGCTGTACATTCACTCCCCCCACCGACAATTCTTGCCGGTATCGACACTCAAACCCACGATCTTCAGGTTAAAAGTCTGACTCTCTAACCATTAGGCCATAGTTGCCCCATCATCTGATATCATAAACAGTCAAAATTGTATCAGTAAACAAAAACTTCACTAATATCACCCATTAGTTCTTGAAGTACCTGTTGATAAAAAGATACATTCTTTGAGCATAACCTAAATGACAAATTATCTGGAAGAAATTTTGCATACATTACTTACTTTTAGTGGAGAAACAAATGAGGGGGTGAGAGGTTAACATTTCCAAATAAGGGCCACCCTAATACCCATGCTACTTAAAGGAGAATGGATGTTTATGTTCTCCTTTCTTCAGTCATAAAGAAATTATGTTCTTTGAGGGAAACATTTTAGGATTTTTCTCCATATAGTGGACTTCTATGGTGCCCCGAATTTGAACTTCTAAAATGCAGTTTGAATGTGGCTTCAAACAATCCCAAATGCAGTTGTAAATGATCCCAGTCCAGGAAGAAGGGTCTTATTTAGCGAAACAATTTGTTATTTTCATGAAAGTTAGGGTATGTCGAAAAACTTATTTTTTCCCTTTTTTGTAATTGAAATTTTTGTAATTTTTTAAACAAAATAAATTATCGTTTCGCTAGATAAGACCAATCTTCCTTGGCTGGGATCGTTTACAACTGCATTTGGGAACGTTTGAAGAAGCATTTGAACTGCATTTTGGAAGTTCAAACTCGGGGCACCATAGCAGTCCACTGGAGAAAAATCCTGAAATGTTTTCCTCAAAAAACATAATTTCTTTACGACTGAAGGAAGAACAATGAACATCTTAGACAAGGGAGTGAGTACATTATCTGTACATTTTTGTTCTGAAAGTGAACTTCTCCTTTAAGACTGGTTTTGTGGTCCACATTTTACAGAATACGGATCAAATGAAAGGTGAAACTGGGACAAAAGAAGTTACTTGTTTCTAAATTTTTTAATTTCATTTTTAAAAAATTTTCTGAATTTTTTAATTCAGGGTGAATAAAACATGAAGAAACACTTGAAATATAACCTCAAAAATATAAATAAATTGCCAATATTTCACTGTAAAGGTTAGTGGGACATGGCCAAAAAAAGTAACATCTAGCAAAGTTTGTCTCGTATAGTTTTACCTAAAGTATTTCTTACAGAGCTGTCACTCAGATACTAACACTAGTTCTAACACCACGTGAATACCTTCACAGCTTACTTATTCTAAATTAACAGAGTGACCGAAAGAGATACTAGTATATCAAATCTTTGGCGCGACAAATGTCATTCTAGAGTGCCGTGAAAAGTTGCATGAATTCTAATATGACCGACAAAGTTCGTATTGCAAAACATCGGCACTGCATCTGATTTAGCACTACAAATGGAAGTGGCCCAAATTAGAATCATAAAGATCCAATTTCATTTTCATTGTGCTGTTCAGAAATAGATCTGAATCACTTTTGAAGCCACTTTTGGCTATAGTTTGATTGTATCCTAAGTTTCAATATGGACGTGCACTCATTTTTGGATATGGAATGAGTCCACTGCAGAAATAGTTTGTTGTTGTTGCAAGGATTTGCAGTTGTTTCTTTGTTGATTCTAAAAAAAAAAAAAACAAGAGGGAAAAAAATCTTGTATGCTTAGATACCTAAGAAATGTTTTATAAGATATTCAGCCTTTTACTTTGATGACTTGTTTACTCTACCAAAAGATGAAAGCATTATGCATGTCACTGAGAAAAGAAAATCAAAGCATTGCAAAGTTTTCCTTCTAAAAGCCCATGCCTTTGCAAGAGATATACTTGACATTATAAACAACTTAAAAAATCCTCCAAGTACATGTTCTTTGCGATTCTAAACTGTCTCAGACTGGGCTCCTGATCTCAGAGTTAATCTAACTAAACAAGTGTGTTTCCACTCTTCTGCACTGCTTTTGCATCATACACTTTCACTTCCACATCCCTCTATCACAGAACAAAAAGAGGGCGTATTGACTCAATCAGGGTTGAGTAGGTATTGCAGAGCTCAGATTAAAGGTGTATGCGTGTGTGTGGATGTTGACTGAAGTCATGAAGGCGACGCCCCGCCGAGTCGGACCAGCACAACGCCTTTGAAGTTCAAGTATACAGCGCCACGTCTCACCTTGGCCAGAATGACCCGTATACCTGCACATATCAAAAGCGTGCGTGTTAAAGGAGGTTCACGAATAACTGCTGTTGACATCCACAGACCCTGAGCTTCTCCCCTCCAATGCAATACCATCGAAACAAAAATGATGCAAGAGTGTGATCAGTAGAAAACATGTGCTTCTGAAACAAAAACTTTTGTGGGATATTTTGTATAGAAATGCTTTTCGGAAAACAGTCACATTTATTCAAAGTCAAAGTCTCCTACAAAGGAAGAGAAGAAATTAAATGCGGTTTACCGGAAATAACAGCGTAAATAGCGTAACACAGCACGACAGCAAACAATGCTCAAGTGAAGCTAGAACCCACAACCTTCCGGTGACTAACCCATTTTTCAAAACAATTTAGCTACACCACACCTTACAAACACTCAAACTGATTTAACACAGACCTTGTCACAAATGACAGCAAATACAGTGCTCGGGTTGACCGTTTGCAAGGTTCAGTCATGGATCCCCACTGCCTGAGGCCTGTTTTAGTCAGGAAGTCTAGGATCCAGTTGCAGTGTTGTGCTTAGTCCAAGTGCAGAGAGTTTACCGGTTAGTGGCTACAATGAACAGCACTCTAGCGTTAAGTGTGGGAAAGGTTGAAAGAGGTCCTACTGTATATATTATGACAGCCACAAAGGTATTGTTCTCCCTGTAAGAAAATATGTCCAGTGCAGGTGTGAGGACAACAGGATGATAGCTATTAACTGACTTCCACTGAAAACACAAATTTGACTCAAAGGAAGGAAAATTAGTAACACACACTTTTAACACCCTGCCAGGTTTACCCTCTGCAAGATTCTCCTCTCTAAACCATAACGTACAGCATCTACACACTGTGATGTTGTCTTGGTTGTTTATACTGGTGTTGTTGGTGCTCTTACTGCCTCTAACATTCATCCAGAAAGCTCCAGGATTTTTAATAGATATCCCAATTAAAACAGTTATACAGCGCTTTAACTGTGAGGCTTTTCCTTTAGCCACATTTGGAATTTTTAATGTTTTTTTTTTTTTTTTTCTTGATTCAGGAGGGGTTGATATGTAGATATTAACAATACAGAGTAGTGATCTGAGTGACCTGTATGGGGCAGTAGCAATCTCTCAGAACAATAATAGTTTTATATATATATATATATAAAAAATGTAAAATATATTAAAATAGATAACACTTATTGAAAATTTAATCTATTTCATATTTAAAAATGTAATCTATTTTAAAATGTATTTTATTCCTGTTATGCCATTCTGAATTTTTCAGCAGCCATAACATGTGTTGAAAATAGTTTGTGCTACTTCATATTTTTGTTAAAACTGTAATAATAATACAGTGGTGGCCTAAATTATTACAACACTAGTAACAGCACTAGTATTTTCACCAGCTAAAAATGGTTTTAAGTCAGTTATTTCTATCTTTTGTTGTAGTTTCAGTAGGAAATATCAGTTTATATTTCCAAATATTAATTTTGCCATTAATTGTATTAATCCAGTGAGATTTTTGTTTGCACAAGGAGTCTCACAACAGTCAGTGCCTCACACAGAGATCTGTTATCATCATCATCCAGTCTGTCTGGAAAGACATTAAGAAACAGAACAAACTGAGACAGACTAAATCCAGAAGAACTGTGGCAATGTCTCCAAAGATGCTTCAAGAAACCTACCTGCAAAGCTACAGTACTGTTAGAAGTTTTAGTCACTTGTGTAAAAATGCTTTAAAATGAGGATGCTGTCCAAAAATAATGTCATTAATAGATTTTCTTTATCAACTATTAACTAAATAAATCAACATTTGTTGTGACCATCATTTGCGTTTAAAGCTTTTGCACTAGGTGCACTTGTGCATAGTTTTTCAGGTAGCTTTGCAGGTAGATTTCTTGAAGCATCTTGGAGACGTTGCCACAGTTCTTCTCAGTTTGTTCTGTTTCTTCATGTCATTCCAGACAGACTGAATGATAAGATCAGATCTCTGAGTGGAGCACTGGCTGTTTATAGACTCAATGTGCAAACAAAAATCTCACTGGATTATTACATTTAATGGCAAAATGAATGTTTGGAAATGTAAACTGATATTTCCTACTGACACACTTCAGCAAAAGAGAAATAATTGACTTAAAACCATATTTAGCTAGTAGTTCTAATAGTTTTGGCCACCACTTTATATAATGTTATTATTTTGCCGTTTCTTTGTCTGTGTATCTATAGTTAAAGCAATCTGATTTTGTTCCAAAGATAACTTGCAAACAGAAATGGCATCAGTAACCCTGCAAAAAAAAAAAAAAAAAAACTAGGAGTGAAAGACAGGGTGCAAGGTGTTGAACCGCTGCCTTCGATAACTCCCCCAGTCTTCAAGATGCGACGGCCCCGTGAAAATGGGTGTGTGATCCTGATAACAGTCTCTCATCTATCTGAATATCTGCTGCCTGGATAATGGAGTTACACTAGAGTGAACTAAATAGAACAAATCCAGAGTAGAAACCAGCTCAGGCTCAACTCTCAGATGGGCTTCAGACATCTTCCTTTCACACCCTCTCATTTCCTCCGTCTCTCTCAGTGCCGTGTGGAGATTGGATTTTTACAGATCACAACGGCAAGGCAGCACACTCATTCAAGTGTGCTCCCCACGAGAAATGTATCATGATCTCTCATAATATTCTGTATACGGCTTCACCGAAGCGCTGCTCCTTAAATGCGTTTGTGGTATTAATATTAATATTTATGGACTGTGAGTGAGGGCTGTCTATGCAGAATGGAAGAGCAAACTTTCATTAATTCCTATGGAGGGGAAAGTCCAAATTAATTCCAATTCTCATTTTAATGCCTTTATGCTAATGCGGGCACAGAGAGCCAGGGAAGAGGAGCCCAGTGGAGAAAAGGGTTCAAGTTTAAAGCTCAGAGAGATCGCCGGGATTCCCAATGATGGGACCAGACCTAGCTCACACACACAGTTACTCAGTCTCACACACTCTGTAGCGATGGCAAATGATACACACAATTTAAATCCAAACGACAGCTTACTTCAATGAATCTAGCATCAGTGCTAAGCAAATTACACTACACCGCAAATACATTACGAAGTAAATTGAAAGACAAACTAAACACCGCAGTCGATTCGACTCCATTATCTAAACCCCCACCCCATCTCTAATAAAAAAGATCTAGTGAGTTTTTTGGCCACTCACTTCAGGCTGGATGAATGAGATTCTAGTCCATCCATTTCGCTTTGTCGAGCTTGCTTAACTGAATCGAGCTCGGCCAAACACAAATAGATTGCTTCTGTGGTCTCCCCACGTCCCCATCCCCTTCTCTTACACCTGTGATCATTACATATTTACTGCACAGACAAGCTCTCCCCGCTGCTGATAGTGGCCTATCCGTTAATGTCTGTGTTCTGGCACCTGCTGGGTTATTGTCATTAATTGAGCTCATTTGAGAAGCAGGTCGGGGCAATAGAAACGCAGGTGTGTGGGACAACTGTTATTATCCAAGTACGCCGACTGGTCGAAAGAAGACGGATCCCTTCATCACTGGAGGTGCTGTTCCTGATGGCTGTCCATTCTTTCTACTTTTAACCCACATTAGCAGTTAATTGAGCTTTCAGATTCATTAATATTGTCTATTTGGTATTTTTTGGTAAAAAAAAAAAAAAAAAAAACCTGTCAAGTGTAAATAGATGTAATATGATAGTGAACATTTTTCCAACAAAGCTTGACTTCTCTTTGTTAAGGTTCGACATTGAAGATGGATTTTGTATTTTGACATATTGACATTAAGAATCTCAATTAAACAATAAAACAATTCTATTTTGCAAATCATTAATACTCCTAGTCTAGATACTGGTTTCACATGATCTGGATGTATTTAACTTAGGAACAAAAGTGTGCATGTGTGTGCAAAGTTATAAATAGCATATAGAAATAGAAATACAAAATCCATAAAATACACTTGGTAACACTTTACAATAAGGTGCATTAGTTAACATTAGTTAACATGAACTGAAAATGAGCAATACTTCAACATTTATTAATGTAAAGTAGTGTTTGTTAACATTAGTTAATGCACTGTGAACTAACATGAACAAACAATTTTGTTACTTGATACATTACATAATGTCATCAAATGACACCTTATTGTGAAGTGTTTTTATAGAAGTATTTGATCATCTTCAGGGTTGCATATATTTGAAATATTATCACAATTTAAAGACAAAAAAATTATTTTCTATTTAAGCCTATCCTTCAAGCTATTATCAGGCATTACTTCAGTCTTAAGTGTCACGCGATCCTTCAGAAATCATTCTAATATGCTGATTTGGTTGCTGATTTCAACATTTCTGAAACATTTTGGTTCAGTTTTGGTTCTTTACTGTCACTTTGGAACAATTTAATGCATCCCTGGATTCCCCAACATTAGTAGCACATTGGCTAAAGCTAATGTTAAATATATAAATGCTTGTAAAAAAGAAGCCAAATTCCAGTTGTAAACACAACGAATGGGGTCATTGCAAGCTCAACATTGCAATATATAGACCTATACAATTAAAAATGGCAGCAACTCTACATTGAGTTGACAGTACGATGATTAACCTGACAAACTGCTTGACAATCCTCACCAACGAAATGTAGTCTGACTGTATTAACACTTATACATCCATACATTGTGTAGACATACTCACACACACACACACACTATCTCTTTCTGACACTCACATGCTCTTTCGGTCTCACTCTCGCCTTCCTCACTGAGCACATAGTAAGATTTATTCTAGTCCTGAAGAGCTGTGGCCGGAGCTGCTGGATATTTATGGTTTAATAAGACTTACATAAGTCTTGCAGGTGTGCTTTCCGTCCCGCCACCAAACCTATTCACATGATTTATGGAGGGCCTTTGGATTGCGTACTGATTTAGAACCGCTCTCACTCAAGCTCTCCCTCTTTCTCTCAACGGTTGTGGGCCTGTTCGTTGCTTAAAGCTCACCGTGGTCGCTCTTTCTCTGTCTGGGCTTTGGAGGACAGGGCCTGCCAAAATGGACTCCGGTGCTCAGACAGCAAGACTCAGTCTGCTTCATTACTGAGAGTGTCTGCCACACAAATCAGATTGATATACGGATGCAGAGTGGATACGGTGATGCCGAGGGAACGCTGATTGTCAAATCAGAACCTGAACTTGAACGTGTCCAGTTTCGGTGCAAATTACCAGTCTAAGAGACCCCCAAAAAATCATGACATCCAAGTTATCGCTCCCCGTGGAGGTAGTTGTCGAAACAAACGTGTCAGTAAAGTTTTAAGAGATTCTCAAGACCTGTGAAAACTTTATAGCAAAAAAAAGTAGGTATAACTAGCTGGACCACCCTTCTTTAAATCACAATATGGAGTTTTAGACATGGGAATGTTTAAGTCAGTAAGAGAGATGAGCGAAGACAGCATCAATAATACGGGATGTCATTTAAAGCTGTGGGTTAAAGCTCCTGAGTGTAGTCTGCCCATCTGGATGATGTATTGTTGAGCTCTGTGGAATGACAGGTGTGTATGAAGCTAGACCGTATGATTTAACAATGCCACGAGAAGATCAAGTTCATCACAGCGTGCGCGAGTCGGCGAGCAAGCGAGCGAGTGAAAGCGGGTTATCAGACAGGAAAGCCGCTTCACCAAATAGCCTTAGACGTCCAGACACACACATCGCTGCCACACTTGACACACACTCTCGCCACACCTCGACGACCTGTCCGCGCTCTCTTCCTCCTCCTCCGGGGAGCTCCCTCCATTCTCATGCAACAATGCAAAACTCCCTCATTACCATCTCCTAAATATTCATGAATATTCGGCTGGATAAGCGTGTCACCTGAAGAGTGGCCTTTTACTGTCCAATAAGCACACACATCCATCTCCCTCTCTGATAGGCCAAATAAAGGGGAACGTCCAGAGCGTGTCTCCGCGGAACGGAGAAAAAGAAAGAAAGGGAATTTTGAAATGCTAAATAAAAGGGGAGGGGTAGGAGCGAGGAGGATGAATCAGTCATATTGAGTGACATTCCTCAGATCTGAGCATCTTATCCAGGGTGAAATATTCTTATCTGACTGTCATAGGACGTGACACAAACAGGAGGGGAGAGCAGAGCGGGCAGGTGATTGCAGAGCGCCGAATAGACATTACACTACAGAGGAAGAAAAAGAGGACGAAATGAGGAGAAACAAAATCTATATTTTGCCAGCCTTTTTTTTTAAAAAAAGAAAGATGTTTTTCTTCTTTAGATTGTATTATCTTTAATATCAATTTTCAGCTTATGTTTTGTGAGGAAATGGACAAAATTTGCAACAACAGAAAATGAATAAACAACCATAATTTAGTGGATGCCAGAGGTCAATAAATAAATAAATAAAAAAATAGTGATATTTTATGCGCTCTGATCTCTGCAGGAAAGAGTATATATGTGACCCTGGACCACAAAACCAGTCTTAAGGATCTATTTTTTGAAATTGAGATTTATACATCATCTAAAAGCTGAATAAATAAGCTTTCCATTGATGTAAAGATGTTAAAATGTCCATGTCAAAAGAAATTTACAATAGCGATTTTATGTCCATAAAAAGCACATTAAATGTAAGTAAAGAGTCTACTTTTAAGGTTTAAAATGAGTTTTTAGAGAATAAAATGCAAACATTTGGTTGAAATAATGTTACATTGTCATTCAGTGTAACACAATATTCATGTAAAAAATCCAAACAACATGCTTATTCTGACTTGTACATATTAAAATACATAAAAGAATAAGGGAGCGTTTTAATTTTTATTGTGTTTTAAATAAGGAAAACATTCTTACTGACAAATGGGCAAAACCTAGGATAGTGGCAGATTTAAAAAATGAAAACGAATTGGGGTGAAAGTAATTAATCTTTTAATATGTCATAAATTGTTTTTTTGTTGTAAATATGCCTGACAAGATTGTTAGACTGTATGACATTTTAGTGGGTGTCTTCTGAAAATTAGGGGAAAATGTATGATATTTATTTTTTTGGTCAGAAAAACAAAAACAAAAATGCAATTAAATTAAACAGAAAACCATTTAAAGCAGTATTACACTTATTGTTTTTGTGCTTAAACCCTTTTTTACCCATGTATTGTTAGGATAGGACAATATTTGGCTACCACTATTTAAAAGTCTGAGGGTGCAAAAAAAAAAAAATCAAAATATCGAGAAAATGGCCTTTAAAGTTGTCCAAATGAAGTTCTTAGCAATGCATATTACTAATTAAAAATTAGGTTTTGATATATTTACAGTAGGAAATTAACAAAAACGTGATCTTTACTGAATATCCTAATGATTTTTGCCATAAAAGAAAATGTATTGCTAATAAAAATATTGCTACAAATATACCTGTGCTACTTAAGGGTGGTCCAGGGTCACATTTATGAACAAAGGCCTAGCTGAATATGAAAATAATTTCTCTTTGGAACATTAGACTTTGCCACAGTGTTGCATGACATAACACGGTTAACACAAAAAGGGTAATATCTTTTTATATTGTTTTTTAATTATCATTGGCAATGTGGAAATGAAATTCAAAGCATAAGGAAAAAATAACTTTAGTGCATAATGAAGGTTTTGTTCGTCAAAGAGTTTCTGTGGTATTATACAGTAATCAGTAATTCACTTAAGCAGAACTGACCAGATAACGAGAAAAGGAATTTGAGCATATCAAAAACATCAGAGTGCCCTATCACTTTAGACTCTTGTCAGAGGCTTTGATGTGCCCTGCTCTCAAAATGGTAGTGTGCTTAAAAAAATTGCAGCTCAATTTAAGTCTCATCCAAGGAGCTTACAACTGTAATTAAATCATTAAATTCTTGTCTACGCTTCACAGAGCGTAGAGAAATTAACTTCCCACCAACCTCATTTTCTATTTGAACATGAAATAATGATTTTCTGCCAGTCTAATTACAAAGCCAACATCTGATCAAGCCAGCATCCAGAGGGGATTATCACATGCTGCAGTATTAGAGCTCATTACCAGCTTGAGTGCAAAATTATTACATCTTGTAATTGGATGGTGAGATTTATATACAGATCGGGCTGGTTTCTGTAAGATTGTAATTACAAGGTTCGTTGGTTAGCTACTTATCAGAACTTTGCAGGAAAACAAAACAAATGGCTGGGCGAAATGAGCATGTCATTAACCTGTAACCTCAGAGACAGGGGCGAGAAAGGGGGAGGGCGCACGTCTGCGCCGGCGCGTGTGTGCGCCAGCGCGGGGCTCGTGTCTGCATTAAGGGAAATGGGTTCATCCATTTCGGCACCCACCGGAGCAGCCCGCGCAAAACAGTCTGTTTCATTTATTTGACCTGCGTAATCTGCGCCTGTTAAAAAGAAAGAAGGTGGATGAGGGAGAGAGAGAAGGAACGAAGGGAGGGGGCTACGAGAGGAGAAAAAGAGAGGAGTAAATGAGCTGTCTCTGCCAGTAGGATGGGCTCAATGCTTCTATTACTTAAAGCTAACAGGCTGTGAAGCCATTCATTCACAGGGCTGAGAGGAGCTATTTGGGCCTGCTGGGGGAAAGAGAGAGAAAGAGAGAGAAAGAGAGAGAGAGATCGCTAACCTGGCTACAATTTGAGCAGCAAACACACACACACACACACACACACATCGGGTAGCTTGTGTTTGGTAACACCTGATATAAACAGGCAACTAATCAATGAAAGAAAGGGCCGAGTTTATGCCGGGGGTGAAAGAAAAACCGAAGAGAGGGAAAGGGGGAAAAAGGTGAAAATAAAAATTGTTCAATTACCAATTACCTCACCAACACATTCTTTCTTTATTTCTCTCTCTCTCTCTCTCTCTCTCTCTCTCTCTCTCTCTCTCTCTCTCTCTCTCTCTCTCTCTTTCTTTCGCTCTCTCTCTTTTTCTAGAACAAGTGATTTTGCAGCACAAATCAATGTTGGCAGGTCAGGCAGCCAGCTACTAATCTTGGCATTACAACGCTCCAATCAGCGCGAGCCAGGTAATGGAGTTGTTATTGAACTTCATAGTTAGGATTAGATTCTCAGCGAAGATCAATGCCGCTCTGAGATGAGACTGATAAAGGCCTGATAGCAATCTGAATCCCTATAGCCATGCACTGAGCCTCTCTCTCTCCCTCTCTTTCTCTGTGTGTGTGTGTGTGTGTTCGAATACCTCTCTTGTCCTCGCTTTCGCCTTTTCTCCTGTTCCTTTTTCTCTCTGTGGTTTGATTGGGCTACGGAGGCTTTCACCTGCACCCCGCTCTTTATATGTTTATATATTGTCGCTTGACCAGACATAGTCACTGTAGTAATTTGTCAGTGAGGAGAATGTTTATTTAAATGTCTACACTGTTTAAGAAATATAATGATTTTTGAATTATGGACTGACATAAATGAAGATAAAACGCACAATAATAGGAGAAAATTGAGCATTGAGAGATATTATGATGTATCCCAAAGAGCCAGGCTGTGATGAGAAAAGGGAATTGAGTATCTAGCGAGGTACGGAGTAATGACTACATTTTTTATCACAACTAATGGCCTTTTAATTCTCTCTCTTTTCCTCCTGCTTTGTAATGGGATTATTAATATCACTCTCTTTTCCAGTGTTTTGAGGAAATAAGCCGAGCTAATGCACTGTGGGGGTCAAAAGGAGCCACGCGGGCCACGTTCAAACGCACCGGGAAGACAAAGACAATTTATTGGGCGTTATAATTTCATAATTCAGCATTCATCAATGCTCACACAAAATGCAGTTTGAGGACTTATTTTCCTCAGGAGGAAGAGGAGGAGTGGCCTGTCAGGAGCTCCCGAGAGCGGTGAGAGCAGGACCTGTAGGAGCGGCTCGCAAAGTTGATTTCGTTAAAGCTCGCGAAAGTACTTCATTTATTTCAGGGCTCCTTGTGGCCATTTAGCAAGTAGCGCTGCGGAGGCCCCTTGACAGTGCCAAATCAATAGTGAATCAATGGCCGAGGCAAATCAATCAGCCAGGTTTTCTTCTCAAAATATTTAATTAAACATGGTGGAAAATAACTCCAGGATTTATTGTTTGATGCTAAGAGCATTAGTGATTTGCCTTTTCCTGAGCTACGCCTGAGGCCCAAGTCACCAGAGCGCTGCAGGAGCTCAGTGGGACCAGGGGAATAGCAAAGACACTTTTCCAATATATAATAATGCTTGTATTTATACATGCGTATGCGCCTTCTTGACTCTCTCTCTCTCTCTCTCGAGTGCGCTAATCCACTGCACCAGCAGATCGTTGAGAGAGTGAGGAGAGACAGGGAAAGCGGCCCAGCAGAGGGCTATGCTTTTAGATAGTCTCCGTTTAACATCTTAATCCTTCACAACCATCCTACTGAGAGATATGCTACTGTCTGCCCGCCACTGGTGAGCCGAGTTGTGTGGTCAACCAGTGTGGGTCAATGTGACTGTGGACCACAAAACCAGTCTTAAGTAGCACCGGTATATTTGAAGCAATAGCCAAAAATTAATTGTATTGGTCACAATTATACATTTTTCTTTTATGCCAAAAATCATTAGGATATTAAGTAAAGATCATGTTCCATGAAGATATTTTGTACATTTCCTACCGTAAATATATCAAAACTTTATTTTTTGATTAGTAATATGCATTGCTAAGAGCTTCATTTGAACAACTATAAAGGCGATTTTCTCAATAGTTTCCAGATTTTCAAATAGTTGTATCTTGGCCAAATATTGTCCTATCCTAACAAACCATACATTAATGAAACGCTTTTAGCTTTCAGGTAATGTATAAATCTCAATTTCAAAAAATTGACCCTTATAAATGGTTTTGTGGTCCAGGGTCACATATTTTTTAAAAGTGAGTAAAACTGGAGGTGAGTCACAATTTAGATACGTATGCACTATTTAGTGCCATTTTGTAGTAAAAATAGTGTGTTCAATTTCCAAAAAGAAAAGTGCACTTCAAATACCTGGATCATGCACATGACAGAGCCCTTTTCAAAAAGTACTAATATATACCATTAAAGTACTAATATGTACACTAGATGCTAATATGTACCTTTAGGTACTAATATGCACCCTTTAAGGGTAAATAAGGTAAAAATGTGTATATTTTGAAAGGTGACACCATGCCTAACATCAATCTAGCACCATAAAACCTCTCACTCAGGTCAAGTCACCCCCTTAAATTTTTCAGTTTGGTGCTGCGTGTAATCATTAATCGCTTTTCATAATCTGCATGATACAGAAGGAAGTGATTTGATTGCACACATGCTAAGCTTCTGACAGGGCCAGCCACAACAGACAGCGGCAGACATTGATATGTGAGGATAATATAGAGGCGTGTTGGGATCTGGGATGTTTCTGAGGAGGAGAGAGGCGTTAACGGTGATGATGAGGGTGGCATTGTTCTGAAAATCTGGCAGCTCTTCCCAAGCCTGTGTGTATGAAAAGGGAATTAGGGGAGTGTGTGTCTGTGTGTGTATGTAATCATCACTGGGTCACAGTGGAGTGACCTACCAGCTGAGTCCATTGCTGCTCCACTGCTCACAAGGTAGCAAATGGCCCCAAATACACAAACACATGCGTACACACACACAGAGAAATAAAGTGGGTTAACATTTGCTCAATTTCACAAGTCAACTCTGAAAGCTAAATCTACAAACAATTACACTCGGCTGCACACAAAAGAAAGCGAGCGATCTTGTTATCCCAAGCTCTGACGACTCCAGATAACGGTCAATGTGTTTCTGTTTATTACAAATGGTCGCTTTTCTTTATCCTAGTGCAGGCATGTATCATAGATGCAAATAAAGGGGAAAAATTTATAAATATTTTTGAAAACCTTCAATCTGAAAATGAACACTGAAATTATGTGGATATATATAGAGCTATCTATATATATCTCCATACATACATTCTATATTTATATTTTTAAAATGTATATCTGTATCTATCTAAATATACATAATTTGAATGTTTTCTGTACATACACACACACACACACACACACACACACATATACACACACACACACACACACACACACACACATATATATATATATATATATATATATACATACAATGTATATATAATACTGTATGTGTATAATGTTATATACTATATATATATATATATATATATATATATATATATATATACATACAATGTATATATAATACTGTACATATATATATATATATGTATGTATATATATATATATATATAGTATATAACATTATACACATACATATACTGTATATGTATACATTACACACACAGACAGACAGACAGACAGACAGACAGACTGGAGTGTGTACATGAGGACAGTTCTTAGGTGGTCTATGTCATATCACTAACTGCATGCTGCGTATAAGTGCTGGCAGTATAAACTGCACTGACCTCAGTGTGTTGGCATGCTGTGCCACTCAATATTACTGATTACACACACACACACTCCGAAGACCATAATGCTATTCAGTCTAGACCTGATAACAGGCTCGCACTACTATTTGCCATTAGCTGGTAATGAAACATAATAATGAAGGGAAAAACTGGCTTGCATTCTTTTTCATTAAAGACAGGAGGCTAGTTTCTGAACTGGTAAGTTACACAAGGCATGCGATCTTTAAAAACCCACTTGACTTTATATGTGAGGACGCATCAATATGTAGACTGTGAGCTATTCTTCCCGCAGGGTTATCAGTGCCTCTGGGTGGATAGGGGCCTCTGTGTTAGTACAGCTGCTTCTCCTGCAGCTACATACAAACCTGCTACAGCAGCTGGAGAAAAAAAAGGAGAGAGAACTGGCAGAACTGGAGAATCTTAAACGGACTGTATAAAAATCACACATTTAGATTACTCGGATTACTCAAACAGCTTCTTTGTTTTAGCCATAAATCCGCTCTTTTTGTTCAGCATGATTTGTGGCTGATGGAAGATGTCTTCATTATGTGTGCATGCTGTGTCCAGCAGCTCAATATGCTATTGGGGCACCCTGTAATCTTTCTATAGATATTAGACACAACTTGCTCCAGGCAAACATCTTCTATAAGAAAAAATCCTTCCCAGTGGCTGCCTTCAACTTAAGATCGATAGAATGCAACCCGTATTTTCCTTGTGTACTTTCTGTACATCACAAACTGGCACTCTTTGGCCTAAGAATATTCAAGTCAAATAAGTTACATTGGAAAATCTTGTGTTGAGAAACTGCTTTGCTGCACCACTTAATCAAAGATTTTATGAGAATGTTACTAGTCCAAGTGGTTTATTACTGACCCCTCAATGAAATGTCCCAAGGCAATTCACTAGAATTAAGGATCAATAATTACTTTACGTGGTTTATTATTAGGAGTTACCGCTGACTGAATTAGTTTTGAAACCAGAAGTAGTTACCGTGTGTGTCACCACATGAAGCATTAAGCACAAGTGACTGGATTGTTTACAGTTATTACTATTAACATACATTCGGAATGGTATTAATGCATTGGCTCAGCAATCCGCATATGTGCAGATGACAGTTTTATAGCTAGGATAACTGAATTTTCATCTGTCAACATAAAAAGAATCTGAGAGTTGATGCTTGTGCACACTGGTCTTGCCCTTGAACACACTCTCACACAGTTTTATTCAGCCGTGCTACTGTGTGTCTTTCTGTCACTTCTCTATAAACTGACAGCAGCAAAGCAAGCTCCAACTTGTATTTTAATTCAGGCCTGAAGTTACTTATTTCAGTATTGATCAGCTGTAATGCTGAATCAATGCTCATCTTGTTACCTGGGCTATACCCGTGTAACACACTGATATCCCCGGCCACAGGAACTCATTCCCTTTGCAAAGTGACTTTACCATAAAATCAATGGCTGCTTTGTTACTGATACAGGAGACAACCACGCAGAGAAAGGCCAGCAGCAGTGCAGAAAACATGTATGTGGCTAATATTTAAATCAGCATTGTGAAGACGGTCCAGAAATACTGGACAATTTTCTGTGCTTTGTTTTTTCCCTGAAACATAAAAATAATTATTATAATTATAATAATTATTACTATCATTATAATTTATTATTGTCATTGTTATGATGTCAGGTAAAACTACCGAATGACCTACAAAAGTAGACAAACTGGAAACCTATTCTCGTCACATTTACGTTGTCAGTCATTCTCTGCAAATTTACTCTAAAAGGCAACTGAGAAAAAATAGGTCTTGTAGGTGTGTGCACTCTTTGCTGAGAGGGCAGATGTTGGCAAATAGCGATAAATGAAAGTGACCCTGCCTTGCTAATAGAACAACTCGAAGCCCGCGCTACACCGCCATCAAAATATTTACCAAAGCTGTGCGCGAAGACTGGGCAGCGCGTGCTCTGACCTTCTCAATCAATTACTGCGCGTGGCCGCCGCTGGCTGCGCAATTTACCAAATCCAAATTCCCACTTTATGACCGCGCTGCTCCGACTATACGCTTGCCCCGTATCACAGCCGATGAAACAATCGAGAATAAGTCCCTCCAGATTTCCGCAACCTCAGCACACAGACTTCAGCAGTCACTTAATAGACTGGGGTTGTCGTCGAAGCGTCGATGCTGAGGAAAATGTTTTTTCTTCCTTTTTCGTCTGTGCTTTGCTTGAGTTGCGAAAGGCTGCACACAGTAGGCTATATTAGATATATTACGATTAACATTTACAGGATTATTAGGATAGACGATTTTTTTCTTCTTTTTATTTAGGCCTCTTGATATTGTGAAAACAAGAGGTCTAAATCCGTCCGTGTTAGTGTAAAGTAGGCGTAAAGGTTAAGAAAATCCCCAAAGTGTACAGACGCCAGAACGTGTAATCTAAACCACCTGTAGGACAACAAGGTCGGTTCTGATAGAGCTTTTGGTCCTCTATCCAATGCAGGGTTAAAACAGACGTCGCCGTTCGAATTTGGTGTTTGATACAATTTGTTAAAGCATTTTAATAAGTTGCAGTCCATTGACTACTCTTAATTTGCTCCAAATTGCTGTGTGTGTCCAGGGAACAGTTCAAAACTCGTCACTTTCTCCTCCACTGCAAGTTATCTCTTTAATAGACACGATTGATTGGAGAAACCTAATTAAAATAACATTAGTCAAATTATGCTAACAGTAAAAATTAAACTTTAAACATATTCAGGAAGTACACTTGCTCCTGAGTTCATTTTTGAAAGCATTTATTAAATTAAATATCCTCAGCCATTTCATATATATATATATATATGTATATATATATATATATATATATATATATATATATATATATATATATATATGTATGTATATATTATTTTGATTTTTAGACATGCATACAGATAGGTATTTTGTATAGGGGAATTAAAACGTCTCCCTACACGTTTTTCAGGATTAAAACATATAACATTACATAGCATAGCAGAATTTTGAAGAACAACTTATCTAGTGATTCTGCGATTCTGTATAATGAAGATAAAGCTATATTCCTAGTCCTTTTCCTGTTTAACCATAACTTAGATGCGAAATATAAACTCTTCGCAGAACTTGCAAACTGATTTCCCCTCTCGACTCTAACCAAATAAAATCCTGTTTGCCGGAGCTGTTAAAGAAAATGTGATTTAGGCCAGTCACTCTAAAACACATATTTCTCATTCCTCCCTGTCGAATACACCACACACATCAAAGGTCATTAAGTGTGTTTTCGTTTTAAATCCTTTGTCACCTCAATTAACAGATCGGATCAGAAAAGCCCGTTTAAAAGACCATGTGCGATAGGGTATGTGTTACTTGTTTTCTGTCGCCTTGGCATTACAGAGCTGATTCAGAGGTGTAATTTGAAGAGCCCCTGTTTGAAGTCTTTGATCAGCGCTGTCGCAGGCATCTTGTGTATTGCATAAGGAAACGCTTTTGAGCGCAACGTCTCTGCTTGTTTATTTGGATGCGTGTTGGAGAATGCGAAATGGTGTCATCTGCATAATTGCTAGTAAAGGAGTCACAGAAATCATCCCTCAAGTCACACATCCGAGATTGCCCTATTTATACACGTGATATTAGTGCGGTGCTTTGAAATGTTGGACTGCGTTTAATGGAGTCTTGTTAGGCTGTAGGTAAAACTAAAAAAAAAAAAAAAAAAAAAAAACGAATTAACAATCAAATAAACGCGTGCCCTACATATTAGCATATGTATACTATTAATCATTCTTATATAATTGTTTGGTTTTATTGTTGCTATTGTTAATAATAATATGATTATAAAAATATAAACTATTATAATGATAATAATGTTTAAGCCTTTTATTTAAATTGTTACAAGAGGTGAGAGAAGAAGGCGGGAAGAAAGCACCGTCCTAATGGTTTTATGGCTGTGCCAGTTTCCTGGGTCAGTGTGAAAGTGTTAAGTTAGTGCATGTGTATTTGATTGGGCCAATAAATCAGAGGCAAACCTTGAGGCCCTGACAGGTCCCGGGATGAGACACGTGTCCATCCGAATTCAGAGCGCTGCAGGGCGGACTCCAGCACGCACACTTATCCTTTCCCCCCGTGCTTCCAACTTCACTAAATGCAGCGGTTTGAAAGCGGTTAGTTTACATCAAAATAACTGCAAATACCTGTAGGTAAATATGACTAAAAAGAAAAGCAGACTGTTCGAAACCTAGAGGGTTAGCTGTGTTTTGCATTGTCCCAGATGGCGCAGTGCTGTGGGGTCAGCCGGGTGGGCTGAGAGCTCTTGTTAGCTCTGCAGGTCCGTGTGGGTGTTATTGACGGTTATGTAGTTATTACCATCCGCTCTGAATGGCATCAGACTGCTGTTCTAATTAATAACCCCCGTAATCCTGCATTGTTAGACGTCAAAACAGCAGACACGTGGTAAGGAGAACATGGAAATCCGGGAGTCCTTAAATAAGCAAAGAGCCAAATACAAATGACATTCTAGATATTAGGATGCCATAACAATAACTAGGCTATCTCTTTAAAAGCAGATGGAAGGTTTAGAAGAAACATTGCGTTCTTGGAAACCACATCACATTAAATCCAAGCCGAAGTTGATTCACTATAATCTTTCATTACTGAATTGAGATTTAGTCATCCTATATTCAAATAAACGAAACTCGTTAAAACACTAATCGGTGCCGTTGTTTGGAAGACGATTAGCTGACATATGATGACACTAGACTAGGAGCATAATACGATTATAGATGTTTCCTGCATATTTTCATATATTGATTCAAGGAATTTCAATCGTGATCATCGTCCTTTGTTTTAATCCGTATTATTTACAGAAGGGTGCGGATTATATCAGATCTTTTCAATGGATATCTGTCTATCTGTAGAGTAATCCTGTAGGTTAATCGCCCAAAATATGTTTTTAGGAACAGAAGCTTTTACACATGAATGCAATTGAAACATTTGCGATTATATTTTAATACGTCAAAAACTATTCAAGGCTGACAGCCTAAATACATCATATTTAGTAGTAGTGGTGGTAATAATATTTTAATAATAAATTTCCATAGTTCAAAAATCAAAATGCACCACAATAAATCGTGATTTGCAGAAATCCACAACACCGCATATATAGTCACATTTCGAAATTATGCTATTGTTCAGGCTTTTCTTTTGTTTTTTCAACTTACTTTGAAGGCGAAAGGTAACACGCCAGTGTTTTGATGTTTCACTAAAGGCGTCAGAAGACCCCGATTGGTTTGTTTCCGTGTAAGATGAACTAAAAACGCTCTTCGCATAAAATGTTCCTTTAGTATTTTAGTAAGAGCCTGCGCAAAATGTCTGTATGTGCTCTCCGATTTAAACTTTAAAGTTCTTCGTTTCACGTGGAAAAGACGCGAGTAAAATAAAGACACAAAAGATCTGCGGGAAGTTAATGACTCAACAAGAGTAAAATATTTACCATTTTGTGGATGATCAAAATTTTTGAGAAGTAACACAAGAAATGGGAAAGGGCTGAAGCGGTGAACAAATAACAAATGAAATGATTGGCGAGCCATAAAATGAGATTTGAAACTCATTCAAATAAGAGATGGCGACGTCAGAGGACTTATCCAGACGGAGAGCAGGAGCAAAGAGAGAGAGAGGGGAGAGAGGGAGGGAGAGAGAGAGAGAGAAGCTCTGTAAGTGGGGGTGAGACTTGAGAAATAGGAGGAGCTTCTGAACGACTAAAAATGTCAATCACAAAAAGGAGTTCCAATAATCTAAAGCAATCTGTAAGGACCTGACCTTAGTCCATTCAGATCAATAGGGAAGTAAGGGAGGAAAGCGCAATCGGATCGTTTACACTGGCTCTTTCGGAGGAAATATAGACTTCCCTGACACTTTGTACTCACTGTAAAGTGGATATCGTGGTGCGCACCAAGAGGGCGATTCGCCGCTTTTTGTGACTCCAGTAGTCTTTCTCCACAACAATGTCTTTCCCACAGCTGGGATATCAGTACATCCGACCCATATACCCGCAGGACAGGCAGGGGATAGGCAGTGCCCGAGCCGGGACAGACCTGAGCCCGTCCGGAGCGCTCTCTAATGTTCTCTCCACTATGTACGGATCACCTTTCGCTGCCGCACAAAGCTATGGAGCTTTTCTTCCTTATTCAAATGATCTGTCCATTTTCAACCAGCTGGTGAGTAATCATTCGATTTTTGTTTCTCTCAAACTAAAATGTAGTGAACTTTTTTTTAAATGCTTAATGTGTTACAAAATCCTTTACTTCAGTTTGTTTCAATACCAATCATTACCGAATGCGAGTTTTGCAAGACGGTGGTGAACTTTGCTGTTTACTCATTTTGGTAAATACAAAAGGAGTTGAAAAGTAAAAATAATAACACCAATAATAGTAGTAGCAGCAGAGTGTGTTTGCTTGTGATTTAAATTAATTCAAATTATTTTAAAATCTTTAAAAAATTGTTACCACGTATAAAGGAAGAAAACAAATATGTAAGACTCATGCACAAAATGAATATAAATATATATATGACTGCATCTTGTCAATTTATTTGGAGATTTACATAAGTAAATAAAGTGCAAGGTACTAAAGAATTTAATGCAGTCAATTAGGCCTCTTTTAAAAAAATCTCAATCCTTCCTTGCTTTTGTATTTGCTCACATAGACAATCATTTACGCAATTCATTTATTCAGCAACAATACACCAGGGAACTGCAACTGAGAACTAGAAAACGTGGTATATGCCAGGCCAAGAATAATAATAGTGAATCGCATTAATGTTGGATCCGTGTTCTGTGTTTTTAAGGGGGCACAGTACGAACTGAAGGACAGTCCGGGCGTCCAGCATCCTGGATTTGCCCACCATCATCCTGCTTTTTACCCATATGGTCAGTACCAGTTCGGAGACCCTTCCAGACCCAAAAATGCCACCAGGGAGAGCACCAGCACACTTAAGGCCTGGTTAAGTGAGCACCGGAAAAACCCGTACCCCACCAAAGGCGAGAAGATCATGCTGGCCATTATCACTAAAATGACCCTCACTCAAGTGTCCACCTGGTTCGCTAACGCCAGGAGGAGGCTAAAGAAGGAGAACAAGATGACCTGGGCCCCACGGAGTCGCACGGACGAAGAAGGAAATGTTTACAGCAGCGATCACGAGGGAGAGGACGGCGACAAACGCGAGGATGAGGAGGAAATCGATTTGGAAAATATTGACACGGAGAATATTGAGAATAAGGACGATTTAGATGAGCAGGACGAACTGCATTCTGATTTGAAACTGGACGGCAGGAGCGACTCTGAAATTTCAGACGGCTATGAGGATTTACAAGGACCGGAGCAAAGGTTGTTCAAAGCGATGGTGAAAGACGGTAAAGAGATTCACGGCGACCGCGCAGAGCACTTTCACCATCACAATCATCATCACCACCACCACCACAACAACAGCTTAGAACAGGCCAGCAGCGAGCCGGTCAAACTCAACCAGGCCATCATTAACTCTCCGCCCTCAGAAAACAACCCACCGCCGCCTCCAAAACCTAAGATCTGGTCTTTGGCAGAGACTGCCACAACTCCAGACAATCCACGAAAATCTCCTCTGATGAACGGGTCTTCCGCTGCGTCCGCCGCTCAGACCATCATCACTCCTCACAGACTCCTTTCGTGTCCCGTAGGGAAAATCCAGAGTTGGACAAATCGGGGTTTCACCGCACACCAGCTCGCCTTGCTGAACTCAAACCACTACTTAGGACTCAGTAACCAGGCTTCGGCGAATGGCCTTGCCCTGTACAGCAGACAAGCAGAGGACAGGAGTCAAAACTCCGAGTCCACAGTCACAGGTACATGTCACCCACACTGAGAAGCGCAGAGATGTGCTATTAATGCTTTTTACTGACACTATTAAGACTGTACTGACAGACTGGAAACGCACCATTCTTATTCCTCTCTGAATCCATTTTCATTTGATCACTACTGTGAAAGATTCAAGTAAAATGAATTACGCTTGAAATGCAAATGTCTAGTGGAGAGTACTTATCTGATATATATTTTTTGTTCGTCTTTTTTTCTTCTTCAAATACTCAAAAGTCTGTCCAATTGAATATGTGGGAAAAGGTTTTCAGTTGCCTTTTAAAAGGTGTGTTAGTGTGTGCGAATTTCGATATTTCTAGGCCGCAAACTTTTTTCTCAACAACTGGCTGTAAGATCTTTTTAAAAAGACTCTGCTTTTTAAAAAAAAAAAAAATAATAATAATAATGATGATGATAATAATAATAATAATAATAATAATAAATTGGCATTTACATTAATTTTTTTTTCTTTTCTTGTTGTTACTGGTTTTATTATTTCAGAAAGATCTAGTGCCTTGGAAGCAGAGAAAAAGTTGTTAAAAACAGCCTTCCATCCTGTTCAAAGACGGTAAGAGCGGAGATCTTACATTACCTGTCCATGACTTTAATTTAGCGTGTTTCTTTTTTGTTTTTTAATTCTTACTTGTTCATTTTTACATTAGAAAATCATATAATGTTCATGCATGACTGTCTAGTCACGCACTCGGGTACTTGGTATACCGTGGTTTAAACATGATTTATATATTGTGCTTGTGCAATAATAAACCCATAATGTCAAACCAATAAATCTCCAGTGCGTCGATGCGGTATTTCAGAATGCTGATTTCAAAAACGTTGTTCTATACTTGCTTGCAGATTTAGTTTTGTATTGGCCCCGTGTTTTTCATGCTTCCCTTCTATATCCCAATAGGCCCCAGAACCAACTCGAAGCTGCCATGGTATTATCCGCCCTCTCGTCCTCGTAGGCTTTTCTCTCTTTTTTGTTTACTTCTCATTTTAACCTGTGTAAGGAATGTAAAATAAAAATAACTCACTTCTGTATACTTACATTGTAAGCATGTCCTGTGTACAATGGCTGATGTTAATGCTGTCAGGCCAAGTAGTCTGTGAGTCCCATTTTCTTTTGTAAGCTCTGTGAGGATTTGATGTTGAAATGTTTTGTATATAACGTAAAGAAAATGTATATACTTGTGATCCGAAATTGTACAAGAAAGTCTATATTTTGGCTAATAAATGAACCGCTGCAACTTTACCGTCACTTTTCCTTTTATTTTTGAAACAATGGAGTGGTAATATTGTAAACGATAGTAGAAATGTCACGCTTTTCTGTGCGCAAATTGATAGCGTGTGTGTTTTGAAAGGCAAGGGAAACGTTAACTCGAGGTTATGAGGTTTGAAACGGAGGATTTGAAGTATTTTCCTATTTCAGGGACTTAACTGTAATTAGCTCCTTCTTGAATCGCGCATTTGGATATTAATGGATGGGGATTATCCCCACCGAGGCGGAACAGCCAATATGAAATGAATAATTATTTCATTTATATTGGGTTGAAATAGCATACAACTCAATTTCACTGTAATGAGAATTGAATATTTTCTTCTTTGAAGAGGAAAAGTCACACAAAAAAAGTTAAACGCTTTCCTCTGTACAGATGGTTAATGTAATCTCGACTATTTATAATTTTCGAGATTCTGCTTTTTAAAAATGTAATGAATTCTAATCAGACATTGATGTTGTGCTGCCTGCCATATGCCTTCGATACTGTGCGAAATTATTTATTTATGTGTGTTTTCCCTCTTGAAGATGATTTGCATGGCAGCAGCTTTGTTTCAGGGTTTCCAAAGTTTGGAGAAATTTAGAGTTGGAGCTCCCTCTACAGTCCACTCTGAGCGGCCTTGACATAGACTGAGACATTTTGATCATAATCTTTCATTTATATCATTTTTCCAAAAGAAAAAAAAAAGTTGACCGTGGGCATTTTTGGGATCATTCGTTCTTTTTGTGAGATTTGCTGGGAGCTTATAAGGAGAGTGTTAAGCAATGTAAGGCTAGCGATTTCCCAATGAGAAAAATGCCTGGTGGAATACTTAGACACAGTTCATGCAAAATTACATCATCGAAACTGAAGACCGTATTCCGAATAGCGAAATAAATAACACATAATGAAAAAAATAATTATCAGCATAGGTTTAAATTTCAAATATAATTTCCGAGGCTCTAAGACAGGGGAAAACAAATCTAATAATCGTAAAAGAATAGAACATTTTAAAATATAAAACCCTCTTGAATGGCAAACTACCTGCATTATAATCATTTTTAAAATGTACAGTTCGCGTTCTCTATGACAGATTTTTTTTTTTTAATTATTAAAATAAATACAATTATCGCAAAGTGTAGTCTGTTACCAATTACCAATGCTTTACTGACACGGACCACAAATGGTCAACTTGTATGTCGGTCTGTATACAGCAAATTGTAATTAATTATGCCACTACCCCCTTTTAGAACTACAATGCACTCCAGCCCAAAATAACCTAGAGACACAGCGAGAGAGAAAAAAAAAGCTCCGTCCGGAGCTAATAAAAAGTATTCATAATGCCCGCTGCTCATGCTTTTTTGCTTTATATAGGGCTATTAAATTAGCCTATGTCTCCGAAATTCCGTTCCGTCAAAGTAAGGGCTGGCTATGAATATTCATAAAACGCTGTGTGACGTTGGTGACACTGATTGATGTAATCATAGTTCTGGCTCTCACTCGGAAGAGCGCCACCAGCTAGAGCGCAGAAAGTGGCACAGCGCGATAGTGACCAACATTCTCCAATCAGTGCTGACCCTCTCACACGCACCGTGCAGGTCAAGAGGGAGAGCGTGAGGCCAGTGGCAAACAGGCGTGCAGAGACTTGCGTGCATTTTGCACTTCAGCAGACCGAGGACGTATAGCCTATACACATGGATTGCTATTAAACAAAACTACAAAAATATAAATTAATCCTAGGTTATCATTAAATTAAACATTAGATGTGTTTTTAATTTCTAGCCAAGCTCTTCCCCTATAAGGCGTAGGGGAGACCGGAGAATGTTATAACACAATTTGTTCAAACTGTTTTCCCCCTCTGTGTTTTTATCTTTAAAATATCAACATACTTTTTTCTTAAAATTAAAATAGTTTAGAAATAGGTCTACTGCGTACCCCAATAATGTGTATAAATTAGAGTAAAATACGTAGAGCGCTGTTTAAAACCATAGTCCTAGTAAAACATTGATTTAAAATTTTGTGCACTACTTTGTCGAGTTAGATAGACTTCTTGAAAATAATTGTTACGCCATTCTCCACAATCCAGCCAATTTTAAGCATTTTAATAATAAATAAATATACATTTATAACAACTAACCTGTTAAGCACTAGGTTATTCAGTTGTGGCACTGGCAGATATGCCTACACCGTGATTTTTTAACTTCATAATTTTAATTTATTAGTAATATAATTTTAATGTTTCTACACAGAGAGTTATTTTGCATTCACCTCAGGAGGATGGTGGTTATGTATGATAGCGAGTTCATCCCTGTAGCTCATTTCTAATTTGTTGATAGTGTTACACCTCAACTCGTGTTACTTTTATGTGGCCTACATTCACTGTTTTTCTTTAGCAAAATATAATGATTACAGCGTTAGGTCGACGATAGAGACTTTATCACACATTTTTCATCAGAAATCATTCGCCTTTTCCAGTGACGAGCCGGTTCTGTCATAAATATTGATGCTTGTTTAGTGTGTATTCTGCGCATATTAGGCGCTGAGGGACCTGAGCCACTCTTGATCATTAAAATCCATTTGAAATGCTCCTGAAAGGATGACACTGGGCTTCACGGCGTCTCTGATCATCGCATGAAATTAAGGATTAAAATGCCTCGCCAGAAACAAAGTAATCACCGATACCGATGTCGCCATACGTGTCCAACCGCTTTCTTTCTCAACTTAGCAAATGGAGAGCATTAATGAACATTTTGCTCAGAGCTACGCGGAGGACATTCCGACTGGGGCTGTTAGTGTCACTCATTTATTCAGAGTTAAGTGGATGTCCTTGTGGCTAATGAGCAATAATCAACAGTGACTCCTCTTTTTATTCCAACGCTTCTAGCAATGTTAAAAACGGGAGCCCATTTTTCCCGCTGATACACAAGAGGGTTAGCAGCAACTGCTACCGAGCTAAAAACGTCAGATTAAATTCTACCTACATGGTTGCAATAATAATAATTAATGCGTATCTAGTTTAAAACACATAGTTAACATTTTAATTTAATGCAATAATAAAATATAAAAAATAGCTCTTTCCAGTTTAATTTGCAACTTGCTCCAAAAAATGGTTGCACTAAAAAATATAAGCAGACTTTAGCATATTTATTCACACTCAGATAAAGCATTGTGTATATATTGCGGGGATTGAATAGGTTGAGTGGGGTAATACCATCAATGTGCATAAATACATACATAACCTGTCCTTTTGAGCAGCGCAGAACTGCAGCATCTGTGGGAAATTCAGCACCATTGACACTCTCCAAATAAATGGCAATTCAGTCTATTAGCCACCACTAACCCATTATATCTCCAAGTACCATTCTCCCTCTACATCAATGACAGAGCTACATAGCTGTACCACTCACTGTGAGGAATGCTTTGTTAAATACCAATTTGGATGGGGGAAAGCGATGAAACACAGTGGAATCAAAGGCAAATCTAATCTATCTTTCTGACTCGCCATTGATGCCGAGAGGGAGGACAGACAGGGCTAACCCTTTTAGAGAAAACCAGCCAATGGAGTCATCAGCAGCCTTCTGCATGAATGGACAGGGCCGGAGGAGGACGTGAAGACCGGAGTGGGCTGCCGAAGGGGCCAGAGTCAGGCTGTGAGAGAGAGGACCAGCCCTGTGCCGTGCCCCTGTCCACCCCTCTCTGTCAGTGTGCTCTGTGGCGACGATGTCCCACCACACCCCATCCCTGCACTGAGCAGGACAAATGTCAGCGCTATTGTAGCCCTGCAGAAGCTTTGAAGAGCCCTGTTCTCTTTGTGGAGGTCACTAATCCTTTTATGAGGCACTGCTGATTGTTAGCTTGGCAAACACATACATATACACAGCGCAGAGCTCTCTCTCTCTCTCACTATCTCACACAGCAGAGTGCGTCGAATTTTTTTCCTTTCCTCAGACACGTTTAGATGACCTGTAAGGCTATAGAGGAAAACAGTGAAAGCATAGAGGACACATGTTCCACACTGTCACTGTGCATGAGGTTACAGGCCATCTGAACACTTCTGCTGCCTCAAAGAAGAGATAACCACATTTACACCCCTAAATCTTGTTTTACACACACAAATACAAAAATACACCAGCTGGCAGCGTCTGGTCCGCTAAAGCCAGGATTAGTTTTGTGCTAAAAACATTTTCAAAATCCGCAGGAAATCCATCAAAACATCTTCAGAACTATTGAGTGATTCGTACCTCTCAGAAATTTACCATGGTCTCGCCGAACGCGGCATGTCGGATGTAGAAAATGTGATCGGGACACTATAGGGAAAGAAAAACGATGGCGGCGATGAAGGTGCGGTGGGGTGTTTGTCAGTTGATTCTTTCTCTGGCAGGTCTGGGGACAAAAGAAGGAGAGAGTGACACTCTGTCGGACAGGAGGCGGGGCTGTGGAGAGCGCTAATTTCATGGCCTTTGTTGACAGAGGTTAGAGAGAGGAATTCTTTCACTCCATCTGAAAGACAACAAGTGGGGCAGAGGGTTATGGGTGTAAAAGGAAGAAGACTGAGAAAGAAAGGCAGAGAGAAAGACAGAAAGGTGGTGGGAGCCTTTGCCGTTCAGCCATCTGAAAGATTGTGCCTTTCTCAGCCTCCTCAGCCATTATGGCCGAGTTACAGGGCAATTATGGAAATGTTTCTTTGAAGCAGAGTACTGCACTTTTTTTTCTCTCCTCCCCCCAACCAAAAGAAGTCTCCATCCCTCTCTCCTCGCCTCTGACATGGCTCCGTCTCCCCCTGCATTTGCTCTCCTTTCTCCATAGCATGAAAAAAGGGCTGCCTCGGTGAATGTGATCTGAATGGAGTGACTGAACTGTAAAGGTTAAACTACAAAGGGATCACACCAGTGCCAGGCTTGAAAAATCAACTTTTTTATGGCGCCTGAAAGGGTTCTTTTAAAAGATGATTTACTAGATACATGACATGAGATCCAATATTTTATTATCAGTAAAGGTGTATTCGTATTCTTAGAATAGTGTTCAGTACAACTGACAGCATTTGTGGCATACTATTGATCACCACAAAAAAAAAAAAAAATCAACTTGACTTGACTTTTCTTTGAAAAAATAAAAAATACAACTTTTGGAGGATCTAACAGAAATGCATAGCTTATAATTTTATAAAAACTATTTTTTCTTTTAAACCTTTTTTTGAACTGTACAGCTGTTAAAACCATAACTTCACCATTATTTTATGATTTTTGGTGGTGCTTTGTCATGTCGACAATGTTGTCAAATTGGATATAACTACACAGAAAAGGTTAGAAAGCTATTTTTTCCACACCAAAAACTCCTAATACACTTTGTTTACATATTGGGCTATTTATACTATGTAACCATCCCCCTTCACTTTTAAAGTAGAAGCCACTACAAAATATTTTGCGGGAGTATTTTAGCATTTACAGATTGGCCCCCATTCACTTTCACTGCAAGTGCTTTTTCAAAGAAAAAGAGCACTGTAAAAAAATAAAATCTTTAAAAAAACGGTCAAATGACTGGCAGCTATGGCTGCCAAACAAAAACCGTAATATTACAGTAAAATATCTTAATTGAAAAATACAATAATTTTACAGAAGGTTTTACAGAAAACGTTTTACGTTTTTTGTTTGGCAGCCAAAGCTGCCAGTCATTTGACCGTTTTTTTACAGGATTAAAGGATAAAGTTTTTGTGGCAATCATATTCCTCCAACAACATAACATTTTGATACAAATCTGAAACACAGAGGTGAGAACAGATTTCTTTTTCCATTGAAAGGAGAGAGAGAGACAGAACGAATAGGAAAGAGAAAAATCACTTGCTTTCCCCTCGTACATCAGTCAGCGATGTAGTACTGAATTTCTCCTGGAAGTGTGAACTCATAAGACAGCTCCTATGCCCCTGTAAAAGCTATGACATCATGACTGAGACACGAGTGTCACCGGCACCTCCATCCGACCTGTTGGACAGATTCTGGACCGCTTCCCTATCAATACCGTAGGGTCTCAGAGTGAGATTCAACTCTGCAAATCAAACAGCATGAGTCACATTCTGTGAATTCCACTCAAGCCTTGTCTTGACAACAGATATATGGCTAATGTTTTCCCTATATAATTATAGATCATATATTTACCAGCTCAGGTATTGATCGCGAGAGTGGCTAAGGGCTTCTTTGGATTGGCTGTGGTGCAAGAAAAGACTTCATAAATTCTTCTTTTCTCAGAGCTCTGTCAAACAAGTTGTGCCGTGCGTTTCGCATGAATACATTAGCGGAGCTCGGCTGATTGATTGGGAGAGCTGGGAACGAGAGAGCACACCAATGAACTTGCTCTCTCAACAAGATTAATAGGGTTTATTAAATACTCTTGTGTCCCTTTTCATAATGACAATGCAACAGGAGGCCACAAAAAGAGTCTCCGCTGCGCTTTTATCTGTGCTACAATCGGATGGCATATCTGTGAGAGAAAGTAAAGTTCATTTTCAGTTCGACAAAACCAATATTTCTGTTTAGTCCAAATATTTGAGTGCACACTCGTGTGTCATGTTATACTTAACAAAAACCCTGTTGCTTGATTATAACTGCATATGTAAATATGCTTTGTGACAATATCAGTGGAAGAGGGAGTTCACCAAGACAAAAATGTCTGATATAAACGTGAGTGTATAGAAGAAAAAGTGTTTGTGTGTGTGTGTGTGTGTGTGTGTGTGTGTGTGTGTGTGTGTGTGTGTTAAAGGCTGTCAAATGAACAGCAAAGAGCACTCCATTCTTACTCACTTCTCTTTGTGCTTACATATAAACTTCTTGTCACCATGACATCTCTCTCCTTAATAATGCTATTGCCATGCAAATGAGAGAGGATGTGTTTGTGTGAGCGTGTCTTCTAAATACGGGCGAGAGGGGACCTCTATTGGACCAGGGACAAAGGTTTTTTCCCCTTTGCTGGGCACAATAAGTTCAGGAATTTGTGTGTGTGTGTTGTCTGTGCCTGCGCATTCTACGCAAACTAATTCTTTTCTGGAATTCTTTTGGTCCCCATCTTCCTGGATAGACAGGAAGTAGGAAGTAGGGGGCTCCAGGGAGGCAGCAGAAAAGAAGCCCATGGTCGATCAATCCAGTCAGGCCCAAACGCACACCCTTCCACCCCTTGCCAAGTGTGTGCACACACTTTTTAAAGTGTAGGCAAGCAGAGCCGCCTCCTCTGTTGTAATGCTAAATCAGCGTCACTCACTGGAACTGTAAGCTCTTTCACACAGGCGCACACACACCATTTCTTCCCTTCTCTGCGCTTCCTATCGCACAAAAGCTTGTGTATTTTTGAAAGACTGCAGAGATGGCCTCTCAGCGGGATGCGGGACTAAACAACAGCAGGGAGAGCGTGACATCCAGAAGCATAACAAGTGAAGGACAAGTCTCTCAAGGAAAAGTTGATTTATCTGTGTGTTTTCAGGCAGACAGGCAGTTTTATTCGCTTCTGATGTAAGTGTCTATAACCTGCTTTACGACTAAATAATTCTGGGCGTCGAGAAGATGAGAAGGACTGACGGTGTCCTTCCTGTGCGAGAGAGCCTGTGCGTGAGCATGTCGAATGCCATTTCACCGGCAGCGGAGAGCCGAATAATTAGCGCTAATAGTGTATATAGCATGGAAAAATCCCCAGAGCTTTATTTGGATCTATTTCTGTGGCCCTCTCTCCGAATCCACGCCGTTTGCTAATGAAATATACATTGGGTGAACTCTGACCTTTGCTGTGGGGCTGAAGGTCATCTGGCTCTTTTACATACACAGATGAGCTCGTCTTCCGGAAATGATAAGAATAACAGCGGGGACGTGCGCGGGGCAGAGAGTTAAAACAACAGCTGAGATGACAATTAATTGGCTGAAAGGCATGTAACTGTCATCCATTTCGCCCGGTTCTGGTCTTCTCTTCTCTTTCTCTCTCATCTCATAACAGACTACATACATACACACACAAACACACGCACACATCCCGCTGACACCTATCAAATGTATCTCAGGGTTCATCGGCAGGCCATCCCAGAAGTTTGTAATTGCTCAGAGTGGCATTCTGATATGAGTTACACAAAGCCAAACAAAGATTGTGAATGGAGAAATAAATATTTAAGAAATCAATTACAAACATATGCAACCCGACCACAGTTCTGGCAAATCTGAGCTCGCCGCATTCCTGACTCTGCTAACAACTGCTAACTGCGCTCTGGGGCCTGCTGGATCCTACCAACACAACACAGACATAAAAGATATTTCTCTGTGTTTCTCTTCTTTTTGAAGAACACTTTCATCAGATTGCTTTATGAGATCATGAGTGTGTCCACAGCCAAATCTTAAACTATTAAAGATTTGACTATTAAATTTTATTTAAAAAAAAAAAAACGATTACTGTAATCAGTGTACATCTTTAGAAGAAAGATATGGAATTAGAAAATAACTATGTAGATCACATAGTGGTATTTCTAAAATAAATAAATAAAGAAAGAAAGAAAAAACAGCTAATGACAAGCATCATCTAGAATTATTTTAATATTAACAAATAAATAAATAATACTAAATGTGGCATTTATTAACCCTTACCCTTAAACTCTCAACCATTTTTTTTATAGACACGAAAGTGCACTATCCAAACCTAAATTGTTATAATTCATGAACAAATACATTTTGGAATATGATGCTGAAGTATCATTTCCATGGTAAAGCAATGTCTGATTTAAAAAAGGTTTTTACAGGATGAATTTTAAGGTTTTAAGCTTTCAATTTATATATAATTCATAATGGGTTTTAAATTGTGATCGGGAAAAGGGCAATGAAAAAATACTTTTTGTGACAAAGATCAGAACTGCTGTAATGATGTTGCACTCTTGTCATAAATTGATCTATTAATGTACATAATTTGTAACAAAAAACTGATAAAATATCTATTTAGGAATCTTAGACCTTTCCAATGCTAAAAAAGTTTGTCATGATTATATTAAGATTTATTTGTAATATAGTGAAGTAAACTAGACAGTTAAGAAGTTAAAATTTAATTTATTTATTTATATTTAAGTCTAATAATTTGTCATTTTGATCTATGGCTATACAATCATCGAATCAATGTTCTATTTAATAGAGGTATTTACATCAATATCAGCAATATTGTGTTGCAAGTTTAGTTCAAGTTAAATTAACAGCCCTTGTGGCATAATGCATTTCTTATTTTTATATTTTACTGTGATACATAACATTATGTCACAAATTATGTTTTGTTGATTTGTACTGATGGATTATTTCGGTAACACTTTACAATAAGGTTCCATTAGTTAATGTTAGTTCATGCATTAACTAACATGAAATAACAATCAACAATACATTTATTACAGTATGTATTAATCTTTGTCAATGTTACTTAATGAAAATACAGTTGTTCATTATTAGTTAAGTCATTGTTAATAAGCACAACTTTGGTTCATAGTTCATGTTAACTAAAGTGATGTTAACCAATGAACCTTATTGTAAAGTGTTACCATTATTTCTTTAATAGCACTTGCTGTCCGATCAAAAAGGATACAAGTATGTTTATGAACAATGTGAAGCATTACACGTAGGTTTTAATAAAAAAGATGATGCTTGTTCTATAAAGCCATATAATATACTAGACATCTTACTGCATCTGTTCCTCTCAAAGCTAATGTTCAGACTGTGTATGTGTGGGCATGTTTAATAGTCCACCAAAGGCTGATTCATTATTTTCAGCCGTGTTTGATCTTGTGAGTTTAAAATTCGCTAATGTCTGCCTGGCAGAGTCAAAGAAGCATTTGGTGGTAGGTGTGAAACGAGTGTGTATTTATGTCGTGTGTGTGTACATGTCATGGAGGTTCTTTCTTCAGTTCTATCAGCACTTAGTGGGCACACAGCTGGCACACAGCTGGTCATTTGCTCAAATACACACACAGGCACGCACGACAAGCTTTGTAAAAGAATATGATCCAACCAGTTAAGATGAGGGGGAAAATCGTTACAAGAAACGTAGGCTTAAGGCGAGGAAATAACACGCAGCCAGACAGAGCAGATCTATCAGTGATAGACAGGTGCTCAGTCATCAGAGAAACACACACACTCAAATGTAATGGAAAGCTCTCATTAAGAGCTGCTAACCACACCCCATCTCTCCTCTATTCTAAGCTCTCCACAAGTGGTCGAACCAAACCAGACAGCACTGTCTATCCACACCATCCATATCAGGCTACTTACAATGAGCTGCTTTACACAAGCTATTTAACCAAGGCAACAGAAGTGCCTGTGTTATTTTGGGCTTGTTGACTTTCGATACAATATAGTTTCCTTGTCTTAGTAATTGTTAGAGTAAGTTTAATAACACATGTCTAGTTTAACAAGTTTTACAGAAAGCTACTATAACAAGAGTGATGTTATGAATTATAAAGTAACACAGAGTTACGTAATCAGATTACTTTTTTCAAGTAACTGAAGTAACGCATTACTTTTTAATTTACAAGAAAATATCTGAGTTACTTTTCCAAATAAGTAATGCCGCTTACTTTTCCCCCAGTTATTGATTGAAAGTTTTTCTGTCCCCATGTTAAGAGAAATCAGGAGAAAGATGTTACTTTAGTTCTAGAATAAATGTGAACACTCACAAAAAACAGATTCAGTATTCCTCAGAATGAATAAAAACAGTGAAATGCAACTCAGAATATGACGCAAACCTACAATAATTCAATATTTTAAGTAATACAACTATCTTTTAAGTATTTAATCCTATTTTATTAACCAGTGTCTTTGCTTCTGACCTTTAATGATCCAATGCAACCATACTAATAAGCAAAAATTACTCAAAATTAAACTAAAATTAGTTTTTTTTTTTGTTGTTGTTGTTGAATGGTGTCGAGCTTTCTTCTTCTGAGGTCTACTTTACATACGTCAATTTAGTTTTTCTTCAGCCCAAGGCTTTTGGTGTGAGAGGGTTTTCTATATTTGCCAAAAATAGAACAATTTATATTAAAAACAAACAAGCAAACACTGCCCAGATTTAAAAAGTAATGTAAAAGTAAAGTAATCAGATTACTTTTTCAAGTAACCAGTAAAGTAATGCATTACTTTTTAATTTACAAGAAAATATCGGTTACTTGTCCCCCAGTTATTGACTGAAAGTTCTTCTGTCCCCATGTTGAGAGAAATCGGGAGTAAGATGTTACTTTAGTTCTAGAATAAATGTGAACACAGATTCAGTATTCCTCAAAATGAATAAAAACTGTGAAATGGAACTCAGAATATGATGCAAAACTTGCAATAATGAAATATTTTAAGTAATACAACTATCTTTTAAGTATTTAATCCCATTTCATTAACCAGTGTCTTTGCTTCTGACCGTTAATAATCCAATGCAACCATACTAATAAGCGAAAATTACTCAAAACCAAACTAAAATTAGTTTTTCTTTTTGTTGAAGAATGTTGAGCTTTCTTCTTCTGAGGTTTACTTTACAAACGTGGATTTATTTTTCTTTCAGCCTGAGGCTTTTGGTGTAAAAGGGCTTTTACATTTGCCAAAAATAGTTAATAATAACGCATTACTTTGCATAAAAGGTACTAAGGTAATTACACTTCTAAAAAGGTTCTAAAAGGTTCTGTTTTTGCAGTGATGCCATAGAAGAACCCTTTTTGATTTCCCAAATAACATTTCAGTGAACAGTTCTGAAAAGAACCATTTTGAAGAACATTTGAAAAATCTAAAGAACCTTTTTCGACTATAAAGAACATTTTCTGCATTTGAAAGGTTCCATGGATGTTCAAGGTTCTTCATGAAACTATCGATGCCGATAAAGAACCTATATTTGTAAGAGTGTAGTTACTTTTTTTAGAGAGTAACTCAATATTGTAATGCGTAATTACAATATTATAATATAAGTAAATTGTAATAACTTTTAAAAATAACTTTCCCCAACACTGGTCATCAGATCTATCTCTCAGGAAATGAAGCTTGGACGATCACAAAAACGATAAATAAATAAATAAATTCTGAAAAATGTCTGCCAGTGATCTCCCTGCAACAGAGTAAGCCAGTCTAAACTGGTTACTAAGCTATGAATGTACAGTTGGGACAATTTACAGGTCATAAATACTTCCTAACAGTTATGCAACTCTTATCACATCCTGACCAGTCTTGAGTTGGAAGGCAGGTGACAAAATAAAATTAAAGAATAAGGGATTGAAAATTGGGGGCTCGTCCACGATTTGAAACAGAGACCTCGCACAATTCTCAGTCCCTTATTCTTTGATTTTATTCTTGTCACCGGCCTTACCAAACCTAAACTGGTTACTGGTCTTAGCTGGTTTAAACTGGTCTTTGCTAGTTAAATATGGACTCCCATCCAGATTAAGCTAGTGTTCAGCTGGGTGGCCAGCTGAAATGTGTCCAGATCCCTCTAAAAACGTCCAACAGAGCAGCTTGACCATGTTGGGAGAACAGCAAACCCGTTTAGGCTGGTTTAAGATGTCCTTTTTCCCATCAAGGCTTCTCCTGTTAATGTCACACGGAAAAGCGTGTCTAACACTGTAGGCATTTGTACATTCAAGCTCTACATGACTAATTAATTCACCCGGGAGTGAAATAATGGTCTAATGGCATGAATTATTGACCGTTTGTGAGAGAAATATGTAGCATATTTGTAAAAGATTTATTCTATCATTAATACGCAGAGCCCTGATGCAAGTACTAATTTAATGTGCACCTGTGGAAATGGCCATATTTTCTCGCTCGCTGGCTTGTGAGATGCAGGAATACTCATGTTACCTGCACAGCGTCCAGTGTGAAATCTAGTGAGGTCATCTGTCCCGCAAACCTCTGTTACGCAGACAGGGAACCTGAGCACATCATGCTGCAGTCAGACAGCATAGAAACTTGAAGACCGGGCTGGTGTCTGCTTACTAACACCATGAGAAGACAGCAGTGGGCACACAATCAGAATGGCTACATGGCTGATTTGTGAAGTCACAGGAAAAGGAATATTGAGTCAGAGAAACAGAAATAGACATATTCTAAAGAAGTCCTCTCCAAACTTCCAATGACAGCCTACTGTTTGTAATGCGTATTTGTCTTTGTGACCATCACGTCATCTGTGGCACGGGTCCACATGGGCCTGTGGAAAATTTGACAGTTAAAAAACAAAGAGAGTAAACCAGTTTAAACTGGTTACTGGTCTGGTTTTTAAAGTTGTCAAAGTTGACAGGATAATAATTACACTTGCGGAACTATATTAGTGTTTTGCTCTCTAACTAATGGTTGGAAATCATAATTAAGTTACTCTGACAAGTATGTTGTTAACTACATATTATTATTATTATAACTACAGTTCAAAAACGTTTAAACTTTTACAAACATAATATATTTCAAATAAAAACTGTTCTTTTGAACTTTCTATTCATTAAAGAATCACTGTTTCAACAAAAATATTGGTAACACTTTACAAAAAGTTGTCATTTGTTAACATTATTTTATGTGTTAACTAACATTAACAAACAATAAACGATACATTTATTACACTATTTATTAATCTCTGATAATGTTAGTTAAAAGTACATTTGTTCAAGTTAGTTCAAAGTGCATTAACTAATGTTAAACACAACTTGTGATTTTGATAATGCATTAGTAAATAGTTAATAAATGCTGTAGCTCCTGTTCACTAATGTTAACTAATTAACCTAATTGTGAAATGTTAATATATTTAGCAGAACTGATTTCACCATTGATAATATTAGCATATTAGAATAATTTCTGCACTGTAAACAAAATCTGTAGAAATTACAGTATTACTGGCAGCTGGTTGCCAGTAATTTACTGTAGATTTAAATTTATGCTATTTACTGGCAACAGTTTGTTCAAAGTTAATTGAACATTAAACATTAACAAGTCTTTATCTTTACAGAATAAAACTAAAATAACAGCCTCATGCAAAGCATTCTGGGAACCAAAATCTGAAGGAAAAAAACAGAAAAAGGTTGATGAAGGTTTCTGGTTCCCAGAATGCTTTGCAGTAGGTTGTTATTTTATAGTTTTATTCTGTAAAGACAAAGACTTGTTAATGTTTAATGTTCATTTAACTTTGAACAAACTGTTGCCAGTAAATAACATAAATTAAAAATCTACAGTAAGTTACTGGCAACCAGCTGCAGAACTACAGCAAATTTTTTACAGTGTGGAGCTTTGCCATTAAATAAATATATAAACTGTAATAATATTACACAAAATTACTGTAATTACCATTTTTATCAAATAAATACAGCCTTGGTAAGCATTAGATACTTCTTTCAACATTAAAAATCCAGTAACACTATATTTTAAGGTGTCCTTGTTACACGTTAAATGTACTTACTACTATAATAACAATAAATTATGCATAATTGCATGCAAGTAACCCTAATCCTAACTCTAACCATACAGTAAGCACATGTGGTTAATTAATATTACTCAATACTTAAATGTAAAATTACACTGTTACAAGGTCACCTTAAAAAAAGTGTAACCAACAATACAAATAATAATTAATCATTATAGTACAGAAACAAAAAGCTAATTATTTGATTAAAGACCATGTTGTTTTAATAATATAATGCTTGATTTCCCTTGCAAATGATTATTAGATTAGATTAGTTTAAGATGTTGAAAATAAATTGGAATTTTAATATACAAATAAACTAATTTCACATTTTTATTAGTCAGCAAGTCTTGAGAGACCCATAAGAAACCTACTTTGTTTGGGCCAGAAAAGGGAAACCAGATGACAGGAGCTTGAGTCTTGTTTTCACAGACTGTTCTCTACTACAGGGGTGAACCCAAGTTTACAGTGTGAGCATAGTTTTAAACTAAAGGCCTGCACGTGGAGCTACAAATTAAGGGGCGAGCTGGAGACCAGTATAGTCTCCTGATACCTTCGTTTCAGCACATTTAAATGGCAAAATAAACAACGGCGTCGTTATATCAAACACAACCCCTAACCAGAGTGTGTTCTGTGGGATTGGTTAAACAAATGAAAAGCGTGCACAGTAAACAGATTTGCTTTTGCTTTTCTTTTTTCCCTCTCCTCCCCACTCTTCAAATTTGTGAGCTGCGGCAAATGAGGGCCATAATGAGAGGCAGATTTAATGAGATGAGAGTTTTAATTAAATGAGCGAGTGACGATGAGACTCATTCACTCCTTCATTTTCTAAACTTCACTCAAAAAAACACTTGCAGGTCATTCAGAGGACAGCCTTCAGAAGGGTGAGAGAAAATATGTTGCATTTGCTAATGGTTATTGACGGGTCCAAAAAGAGGCCACTGATGAACATTTATGGTGTACAGTGGATAAAAGCCTGAAAATAGATTCGCTTCCATATAAACAGAATTTCTACTCTCGCATAGGTTAGCTACTGACATCATAGCACTGTCCAGGAATCTGACTCACGGAAAGAGAGAGCAGACTCGTGAAACATGCATCTGGAATGGATAGTTTAAATTTGTCTTAGCACATTTGTCTAACTGGAGAAAATGTATATCTCTGACTCAGATACATTATTAGACCTCCCTTGTGTCCCACTGTGTATGACTTTACGCTTTGGCTAAATCATAAGGTAACATCACAGGATTTATTCCCTCATCATTTTTCCCCCCTCATCAACTTTACTAAGAATAGCAGTATGATTGCTACCACAGAGAGAGAGAGAGAGAAAGAGAGAGAGACAAAGACAGAGATAATACAAGCAAAATAAAATGAAATAAAATAACAAAACAGTTTTTTAAACACGTGTAAAATCACTCACTTTATAAAATATTAAAAACAGTATAATAGCAATATTAAAGGGATAGTTCACCCAATGATGAAAATTCTACACAAAGGTAGTAAGGACAATGTTAAAATGTGACCCTGGTCGTAAGTAGCATGGGTAACAATAGCCAAAAATACATTGTATGGGTCAAAATTATTGATTTTCCTTTTATACCAAAAATCATTAGGATATTAAGTAAAGATCATGTTCCATTAAGATATTTTGTACATTTCCTACCGTAAATATATCTAAAAAAAATTTTTTGATTAGTAATATGCATTGGACAACTTTAAAGGCAATTTTCTCAATATTTAGATTTTTTGCACCCTCAGATTCCAGATTTTCAAATAGTTGTATCTCGACCAAATATTGTCCTTAACAAACCATACATCAATGGAAAGCTTATTTATTCAGCGATTAATGACTGGTTTTGTGGTCCAGGGTCAAAAATAGTCCATGTGACATCAGTGGTTCAACCGAAATTTTATGAAGCTACGAGAATACTTTTTGTGCACAAAGAAAACCAAAATAACTTTATTCAACAATTCTTTTCTCTTGAATAACGTCTTTATTTTTGTTTTCTTTGTGCACAAAAAGTATTCTATAAACGAACATTTTTAGAACAAGATTTAGAACAACATTAGGGTGAGCAATTAATGACCCAATTTAAATTTTTTGGGTGAGCTATCCCTTTAATGGTACAACAGGGAGGAGCGATGGGTGAGAAAAGCATTGCTTTAAAGAGAACCAAGTGTGTTGTGTGTGTGTCTGTTTTACATGCCTATTATTGTGTTTTATTCAGCGGTACTTATAACTGTCCCTAAAGGCACCGTACATGTGGCAACTTGAAATTCATTCAGTGTGTCTTTCCCAGTGTTCCTTGTGTTTTGGACGGAACTTCTGCCTGCCTTACACAATGCCTTTTTCTGAGTGTGAACTTCCACCCAAAACTAATTTCATGTAAACACAGGGATGAACAAGAGTGGGAGGACAGCAGGTTTAATAAGTGAGTAGCTGACGCAACACATCATGTTCCTGTTTCTTTAACATGTAAAGGTACGGCCAGGTTCCAAGATGTATTGTTTATGTATTAATTTACACGCCATAAATACTTTCTAATAGCTGTGAAACTATTATCATGTCCCGACCGGTCTAGGGTTGGTAAGGCCAGTAACAAGAATAAAATTAAAGAATTGGGGGCTCGTCCGGGTTTTAAACCCAGAACTTCTTGTAATTTTCAGTGCATTCTTGTCACCAGTCAGGACATAATAATTTTGTCACATCCCGGACGAGCCCCCAAATGTTAAGTCTCCTAGAAATCTAACTGGGGACGTAACACTATATTTTAAATTATTATGAATTTATAAAGTACTTGTGTAAAAAGCATTATGCACAGCTAAATCAAAAGAGCATTTAGAAAGAAATTCTATTCTAACAAAAAAGGCTTTTTGGAGCGCTGCAGAAAGATTCAGAGATATCTGGAAATCTTCAGTGATCTTTCAGGAAGCTCAGCTCTGTCCTACATACATCTCTGGCACACAGAACGCTTAAAATGGCTTGTGGTCTACATGAGACATTACATCCCTGTTAAAGCTGCTTACATGGACCTGACTGAGACTGTGGACTGGGGAGTGGTGCGGTAAGAGATGGTAGAACTGCTTGCTGGTCAGACGTAGTTGGGGCAAAGCGAATGAAAGCCAGCTGAGAGTGGCTGAATCTGGTGCCAACACATTAAAGATCTGTCAGGGTTACTTACATGCAGCTCTGAGTGCTGGATCACCAATGAGTGGCTACCGTAGATGGGAATCACAGGGGACTTCATGCGCACATGAAGTGTATAAGTACACGTACCTCATGCACTCCACTGACACACACACTCCTTGCCACTCCTGTGTTTGTGCAAACTCAATCAAATGATTTTTGAACAGCAATAAAGAAGTCTTTATTTTACTTGGCTTAGCTTCAGACTTACTCTACTTTCCACCTCCTTACCACAACTTGCTCACACACATACACACACAAACACACCACAGCAGCCAGACTGGCTTTCCCCACTGAAGTTACACTACAGCGGCTGGAGCCAATCAGACGCTGCGCTGCCCTAATATCCCAGATATCCCTGCTCTCTTTCAAACACACAAACTCAATTTATGGACACATTTATTTGCATGTCAGTGGCCAGAGAGAGAGGCATAATCGACAGCATTTATCCTACCCAGGTGCAGTGGGCCCTCGGTTTGGCTAACAACAACGTCTATTACAAACCCTGCCTGACCAGATAGCAGCAAAACATATGCAAACTGACTCACGACCAGAAGTATCTGGATTATTACATGCCGCCCGTCAAGGAAAAGGTGAAAACATGAGAAAAGAAAAAGAGGAGTGATTAGACATGCTTTGTAGCTGTAACAGATTTAGGATCTGATCTGTTGGGAGAAAACCTGGCCATGCAGATGGGTGTCTGTTTCGGTCTAAAGCATAAGAAATGCCGGAGTAAATCACGCAATTCTATGTGAGAAACATGTTTTGAACCAAAACAGAGACAGAGAGTGTACTATATGAATTAACATGCATATTATGAGCAAATCCAGATGGAGTCTGTAAACCTTTTTCAAATTTTCTGTGCTGATTTTGTGATGTTGTGTCTCAATTATTTGTTCCACTTCAAACTCAATTAGGCTGAATTAGGCCAAGTGCACAATACAGTACAAAGGGTCATCATTCTAAAAGATACATTTAAAGACTTACATTTTCTTGATTTATGTTGTTTCAGTGCATACACACAGTTAATAGCACATGAGAAGTGTTAGTTACAAGATCATTTAGTTATAGTCATGAAATTACCCAAAAAAGTTGATTCTTGATAATACGTCAGCAAATAAAGTGGAAAGGCTTGGGTTGCATTTTCCACACTACAAACACACACTTGGGTTTAGATTTTTTTTTTTTGTGTGGACATTCCATAAATGTAATGTTTTTTTTTTCTACGGTACAAACTGTAATTTCTATCCCCTTACTCTAACCCTACACATAAACCTATTCCTTACAGAAAACTTTCTGCATTTTTAGATTTTTATAACACTTCACTATTAAAAATGATTTATACGCTTATGTGGACAAAAATGTCCCCATAAGGTCCAAATTTACTGTAATTACTATACTTGTGGGGAATTTGTTCCTCGTAAAGTAGGGAATACCAGGTACACACACAAAATCTATTTTACAAAACATTTTGTCTCACTTTCCAGAATTAAAAAAAAAAGGTTAACAAATGCACTGTATGAGACATTAAGACTTTTTTAGATAAAGTATCTTTAACACAATTGTAGACTTATGCAGATGTAAGCCTGGACCACAAAACCAGCCAAAATAGCTGAATGAATAAGCTTTCCATTGATGCATGGTTTGTTATAGGCCATATATATAGGCCAAACTATTTGAAAATCTAAGGATGCAAAAAAATCTAAATATTGAGAAAATCGCCTTTAAAGGTGTCCAAATGAAGTTTTTGGCAATGCATATTACGAATCAAAAATTAACTTTTGATATATTTACTGTAGGAAATTTACAAAATATCTTCATGGAACATGATCTTTACTTAATATCCCAGTTATTTTTGGCATGAAAAGTAAAATTGATAATTATGACTCACACAATGAATTTTTGGCTATTGCTACAAATAGTGCTACGTATGACTAGTTTTGTGGTCCAGAGTTACATATTCAGTATGTATTATATAAAAACCCACATCTTAAAAAATGAAATCTACTCACCCACATGCTATTTCAAACCTGTGTGAGTTTCTTTCTACTGTGGAACAAAAAAATAGATATATGACTTTAATGTCCTCAAATAAATGTATGTTGTTTTTAAAATGTTTATACACTTTTATTAAAAAAACATGCAAAAAAATGTAATTTAGACAAATTACAGACATCTCAGTTTTTAAATCTGTAATAGCGTCCTCTATTAATTGTGGGTTGGCACATACTTTGAGCTGGCGACGGTTTGAGTTTTTTGACACAGAGACTAAAAACATTAAAGGCCGAAAGGCTTCAGTCTTGTAGTGTGCGCTCGGCTTTACATGCCAAAACCTCAAAACACTTTTCAAACACCACACTATTACGCCTGGGCTATAACGAGCTGCTCAAGCCTGAATGTTGGACACTGATACGTGAAAGAAAAAAATGTTGACATGTCGTCCACTTTAAGAGAGCGGCATAACTCACAGAGTGGTGCCTGTTAGTCCAGCTAGAATAACACTGTGGCTGGAGAGTTTTACTGTCCCACTACTGCTTGTGAAACATATATTCCAATGACAGCTAGACAGCGAATGACTGAGTGAGGGGGAGGAGAGAGAGAGAGAAGGGATGAGGAGGTGAGTGTGGCAGGACAAGGTGAAAGTGATGTGTGTGAAGCCACTGTTCATACATACCGATGTCACACCTCACAGATTGGTATGGGTGTGGAGTGTGACAGAAGCATACAGATACATACTTATTTAGCTCAAAGAGAGCATGCAAACAGTTTTAGTAGTATATGTGGGAACGGTCCGCAACACAATCTCTCTTTCTCTTAGTGGCGTTCCACAAACGTTGCTTTAAGACTTTACAGTGGCCAATAACAGTTAATGTGAGCAGGAAGAAAAAACAGAGCATCATTCAGTGGCGCTCCCCCTAGAGGCCGGAGCAGGAGGCGTGTGAGCTAGACAAACGAAGCGTGTCGTTCATTAGCAAAAAGATCACATTTTACCAGTGGAGTGACACTTTTAGTGGCGTGGGGGGCTCTGTGAAACCTCAGCCAGAAAAGCCCCTCTGTTTAACTTCCAGAGTCATTAGGCAGGCTATCACCTGACACACACTCAGGTAAACGCTGCTCTCGGGGGCCAGATGTACATTTCATCATGGTCTCACAGCACGGCTGGAAAAATATGTGCAGAAACTGAAAACCGCATTTCCAAAAATTGCCTGCTTGTCCCCTCTGTTAGTTTTGGACATGAGTCTTCTCTGGAGCACGAGCGTTGGCATCCCAGCCTGTACCAGAGTCTTAAAAGCCAGTAACTGATATCAAGTCTCTGTGGCCCGGCCTGAAAATGTGAAGTTATTAAAATGTAGCAAATCCCCTAGGAATGTGTTTTACACGTTTACTTGGTGTACGTCAAGGTGAGAGACAACACTGCTGAATTATGGGGGATACTGGATTCAAGTAAGTTTCGGGAAGTGAAAAGGTGCGCCTCGTTTTACATACACGCTCAAAAGTGTAGGGTTGGCAAGATTTTTTATTTTTTCAGAAAAGTATCATATGATCACCAAGGAAGTGACAGTACATCCGTCTAGATTTAAATTGTGAAAATTAGCTTAGATACTTCAGAAGTTTCATCTGGTCTTGTTGAAATATCTAGTTTTGTATCATCAGCATAAAAATGGAAACTAATCCTATATTTTCTAATAATATTAATATTAATAGGGGAAACGTGTTTTGAAAATAGCAGAGGATCTAAGACAGATCCTTGTGGCACTCCATACTTTACTGGCGTTAACTGAGATGATGTTCCATGAAAAAATTTACCAAGTGCAGTTTCTGTGCTATTATGTGGCCTAAGCTTGACTGAAATTCTTCATAAATATAATTAGATCAACCTGATCTTATGACGAAAACATACCAGTGGGAACTTCTTAACACAATGCAAAATACGTACCGCCATGTACGTGCTTTTCCCTCGGAACAGACGAACGTACATACCGGTATGGTACGTTTTATGTGACATTGGTTTTATACGTGTCACCGCAGTTTAGACTTAAAATGTCCATTGAGTGGCGCTATAACTCTAATGCTTTGTGACGTTTTAAAATAACGTACGATCTGCACTACACCTAAACCTACCCAACAGTTGGAACAAAAGTGAATGTGACGTAAAAACGCAATTGCAAGCATGCCATTTTAGCTCTCATCTTTCAGCTCTTTCATCTTGGGTCATGTTTTTCACGGAATTCGCACCCAAGGATTCTAAGGCCAATTCTGTGGGGTTGAGCTATTGAGCAAGCTTGTCACATCCGGAAAGCGAAGATATGGAGCTATATTCATAACTGTGTACAAAAACGAATATAAGTGCTTGCTGTTTTACCACCTCTAGTGTTTTTTTCTGTTGGAAACTGCTGTATTATGTACTTATTGGTACGTATTTCGCGTCTTGTGAAAAAGTTCAGGAACATTTTGATCATGAGATTATATTTTTCGCAGGAAGGACCAGAATTGAACAGACACAACTTTTTCTAAAATTTTGGACATAAACAGAAGATTTGACAGTGCGCTTGTGTGTCAAATGATCCTTCAGAAATCATTCTTAACTGCTAATTTGATCCTCAAAAATATTTCTTATTTCGATCAATGTTGAAAATAGTACATATTTCTGTGGAAACCGTGATACATTCTTCTTCTTTTTTTTTTTTTTTAAGAAATGTTTGACAAAAAGTTTAAAAGATCTGAATGTATTTGAAGTAGAACTTTTTGCAACAGTGTAAAAGTCTATACCAATCTTTGCAGTTTTTAATATATTTTTTATGAAACAACTGTGAGAGAACCCCCGATTATACTTGTTCAACCTCCAAAAACGCAAAATGCTCTGAACATTAGAAACTTTATCCACTCAATGCTTGCAGCATTTCCTACATAGTGGAAAACAACCCAGACTCATTAGAAATACATGCCTCTACATAAATTTCTGCAACACCGTAATTACGTACCTTACTGCATGTTTCGTGTTTTATAGTGAAATGTCCAGAGTGGCACTAAAACAAATTCAATACTTGATCGTGGCAAGTTTTTATTACATTAATACAAGCAGGTATTTTTATTACGCTGCTTGAGGTATGTATTGTGGCTGTTTAGAATTCAAATATCCGGGGAGTGTCGCTGAAGGTTAAAGGTTGTATCAGCGATTTCTAGCCTAAAACATAAAGTGTCAATTTCAGCTGACCTTTCTTCACGATCCGCTCGCTGCCTGCCCCATAAATTTTCTGTGAAAAAAACGTGTCTCTCTGGTCAGCCTAGGGTCCGAGATATGCCAAAAAAAACAATCGGCGCTATCAACTATTCCACAGATAAACAAACAGTGTTCCAACCAATCAGCGTCAGGGGTTTGGTGTTGTGGACTTTCGTACTGGTGCAGGGATGTGAGGGAGGCGGAGCGAAGTCCACAACACCAAACCCCTGACGCTGATTGGTTGGAACACTGTTTGTTTATGTGTGGAAAGGTTGGTAGTGCCGATTGTTTTTTTGGCATATCTCGGACCCTAGGCTGACCAGAGAGACGCGGTTTTTTCACAGACAATTTATGGGGCAGGCAGCGAGCGGATCGTGATGAAAGGTCAGCTGAATTTGACACTTTATGTTTCAGGCTAGAAATCGCTGATACAACCTTTAATACTGCATTGTATTGGAAATTTTGCTTTCTTGAGCTGTTTTGTCAAAGCGTAGTTTTACAGGGTTTGTACCGGAGCTCTTCATCACTCAAGTGCAACGCCGTATCACATGAGCTACTGAAATAGAAAACTCATGCATATGAAGCTGTATATGTGACGACCACATTCAAAAGTATCGGTTTTCAAATCGTGCAGGATGTTAAAATTGTTTTGAAGCCATAAACTCTGTGTGTAAATCAAACTTTGTGTGAAAAGGAATAAAGTGAAGAGTGTTCATTTCAGCTAAAAACTGCAGTGATTCATCCATATAGGTAATTTTTTCAGTTTTGCAGAAATGTATATGAAGGCACGTATTTCCAATGAGCCTATGTTGGAAACTGAGGAGCTAAATGTGCTAATGCTAGGATCAATACATGACATGTATTTTAATTTAATTTTAATTTTTTTCAAACTAGAAAACAAAGAATGCTTTCATGTATTCATGTGTTCCATTTAAGGCAATGCTACTTTTCGAATATAAAGATAGCTTTATAAGGAAATAAAATAGTATGCCTTTAAGTTATTAATACAAAATCATCTGACCCTTTTAGATGAGTAAACAAGGAGTAATAATTTATAAGTATTATTGACCTCTGTCCTGATAAATGAATAGGGAATAGAGCTCATCATGCTCCATACATAAATTCAAGCCCTCTGCGAGAGTTGTTAAGAAAAAAAAAAACAGCTATAATTTATTCAAAACAACAGCGTCATCTACATAGCGAATGCACGTGTTGTTGTTCAGATAAAATGTTTGTGCTCATGTAGCAATGTGGCAGCTGGCCATCATACATGCAACATAATTTATAAGCCTGAGACGAGTTTCATATGGGTTTCGTAAGAAAAGCACGACAACCGAGGGTGTGCACCCATACCATCTGCAGAATCAGTGGCGTGCACCGCTAATCTCTCTGGTTGGGAAGTTTGGTTAGACGGCGACGGAACATTGATGGCGACAGCTGCTCCTTTAAAAAGGAGAAACGGGGGAAAACTTCAATCTGATCTATGTGCGGTAACACAGCAACTGTTAACCGTTGACAAGTGCTTTGTACTTCGGATCTGTGTTTCTCTGGTAGGATCACAAGTCTGGATATATTAATGGCGGAGAAGAGCTTCTATTAGGGCTGCAGACCGCAATGGCCTCAGCCATTTCAAAACCACTTTAAATGTGTATTAAATGATGAAATGAGACAACATCTTTTAAGCTCACAGTAGGGCTTTTCTTTCCTCAGCGGAGCGTAGGTTCTAATAACCGAGCGGAGCTTTGAATCTCCACACACACACCAACATAAAACTTTCTGCAGCTCTCCGTGGATAATAAGCAGTGACTGGTACAACAGAGACATATGGATCTCTTTCTTTCCTTCTGTCTCCCTCGCTTTCCTTGCCCGTTTCCTCTTCGCTCTTCATCCAGTCCAGCGAAGAGGGTACGAGCCCTGTCACTCGTGTCCATTTGAGAAGAGCGGGGTCCCTCCCGACGCTCTGAAGTTTGATGCGGACAGCTGCTGATAATTATTCTGGCTTTCCAGCGTTGGTCGGCTCTGACGGAAATATTCTCATTGTTGTCTCGCTGCCATCCACGCAATTCCAGACCGAAGTTTAGCAGGTCACAGAGCCGAAGCGCGCAACCACAAGAGCTATCCTTCACAAAATAAAATCACAGAGCATTAATCACAGATAGGAACAGACGTGGCTCAATCCAGAAGTATGGCTCTCCCCGGACATCAGGCCAGCTATGGCAGTCAAATCGGGGACAACACATGTTTCTGCTTATTAAACATCAGCCAGAGCAGCGAGACAGTTCCAGATGACATGGCTCACCACTGCATATCACTTTACACGGTTCACCAGAGACATGTGTTTGCAAAATGAAATAACTAAACCCAATCAGAGTTTTATGTGTTTGCTGGAATTCAATTAGACTATGATTAATAGGGGCTTTTGGGCCAAACGGTGCAGAGGTTGAGGGGAGACGTCTACGGGCTGGTCGGGTTACGACAGGATTGCTGTCGAGATCATACACAAATACACTGGTTAACACACAGAAAGAAGGAAAGCAACACGTTGAGTAACATCACAACTACTCCTATGCTCCACCCAGCCCTGAACTCTCAAACAGCTCCTGCCTGCAGGGTTAGAAGACTCCGTCCAAGCACAGAAAGGCCTGGGTGGGACAATAAAACAGAAGCATGACTGACAGCGATGGATGAAATTCATTAACGGCCTAAATGTGCTTGCAAGCCTGGGCCACGATCGCAGGTGAGAAGTTCAGGAAGATCAGGAGCGATATCTATGCTGACAGAGGACAGGAAAGGTTTACAGCTCTTTTCAGAATGAACAAGGCAACGAATAACCTTTTCCATCATATTAAAAGGACACTGTGGGACGACGAAGCTTCCAAATGTTTGACCATAGAGAGGGCGAAATTTATTACCAATCAACACTTGCTCACAGCTCACCTGTCTAATGCACACTTTACCAAGATGTAGAGCATTTTCAAACATTTCTGTCAGCCAAACCCCTTTGACCTAATATATACTTTTTAAAGTTACTTTTTTAATAAAAAAGTCTGACACTGGTCAGACGGGTGGTGGAAATAGCAAGAGAGTGAAACATTTAAAGGGATAGTTCACCCAAAAATAAAAATTCTGTCATTAATTACTCAACTCATGTCGTTCCAAACTTGTAAGACCTTTGTTCGCCTTCAGAACACAAAGTAAGACATTTTTTGATGAAATCCGAGAGCTTTCTGACCCTGCATACACTCTTAGAAATAAAGGTGCTTTAAAAGGTTCTTCAAAGTGATGCCATAGAAGAACCATTTTTGGTTCCACAAAGAACCATTCAGTCAATAGTTGTTTAAAGAACCTCTTTCTTACCTTTTTATAATCTGAAGAACCTTCTTTCGCCACAAAGAACTGGAACGTTTTGTGAAACAGAAAGGTTCTTCAGATGTTAAAGATTCTTTATGGAACCATTTAGACAAAAAAGGTTCTTCTATGTCACAATGTTCTTACTACCTTTCTGGACCTTGAACGTGGTAGTTGCATTGCTGTCTATGCAGGGTCAAAAAGCTGTTGGATTTCATCAAAAACATCTTAATTTGTGTTCTGAAGATGAATGAAGGTCTTACAGGTTTGGAATGGCAGAATTTTCATTTTTGGGCTTAACCTTACATAAATAAGAAGTGGAAAACACTGGGCAGCCAATCACTGTGTCTGTCAACAGATGCTTACAATTGAAAAATTTCCTAATATAGTTTCTAGTGGAATTGCTGTTTAAATTCCATCATTATATATTACTATACTCAACTCAGATTACAAATGCTATTTGGGTGCATTGTGGCTAAACTGTGGCTAGGTTAACAAAAGTTTAAAATTGACACTGTAAGCATACTTTGGGCATTTTGACATAAAGCTTGCATCTTTCTAATTCTATTCATGATAATAAATGATGGTTTTATTAACTGTGAACTGAAAGCAGTCATAGAATAGACTTATTACTTATTCATTTTAAGCTTGTTTCTTCTACGCCGTTAAGGCCAAGGATACAGAAGTGAGTATGTTGTCATTGAGTTGTATGTCTTCAGTATGTCTGAAGGGCAAACGGACGGCATACAAAACCCTAATAAGACAATATTCCACAAGCTTTTTGTATAAACATGGTTTTGACTCTAGTCCACCATTGCATTATCTTTTAAAAGACGCTTGAGCACTGGTGAATCAATTAAACCCCATCCACAGCACAAGGGATTAAAATAACTAGTCTGAGAGCTTCTCCGATAAGGCGATTTAAGATTCTCTCTCATCTGATAAAATGATTATCCAAAACAATATTTGATTTAAACATCAAACTGCCTGTTAAGACATTCAGTTTATTTTTAAGTTTAAATGCCAGCATGTTTCGATTGCGGTGGAAGAAGGAAAGAAAAAACACATTTCTTATGCTAAGCAAAGACAGATAAGAATCCAACATTGCTGTCAAACACTAAAAACGACTTTCTACACCAGCAGTGCTGAACTGAAACAGAGCTGAACCCACATAAGCACAACCCATAAGAGAAACATTCTCCACAAACCTCTGAAAAAGTAACATGATTTTAAAAAATACACTTCTAATTGAAAAAGTGCTGGAGTTATGACAAGCTGGAATAACTTTAAGCCACTCTCGCTCTTTTAAGCAAGCACATATTTTCCTATGTGTGACAGTGACTCATTTTTAATGTGTTGCCAAGACACTTATTCGGGAGTTTAATCACCCATGAAGTGATCCTGAGTGCATTAATCACAGGCTGACTGAAAAGTTATATAGACGAGCAGGCTTTAAGAGAGACACAAATCTCTCAAGCCTGTTTAAAATGATGTCCCTTTAAGACAGGCACAAATCAATCAAAATGTGCCACTTTGTGCGCCGTACAGGAGAGAAACAGTGTCTGTCTAACTGTATGTCGACCAATTTGTCTGTCACTCCATCTTCTGCCTCTTCCCTTCTCTCTCTAATCACTTCTTACCTTCTTTTATTCTTAATGTATGTCTCCTGAATCTCTCTCAGGACCGCTGTCTCTCAGCACACCATATTAGAGCCCTGCGCGGGACTGTTTTCTTCATCCCGCTCCCGCCCGCCGAATTTCTGACCATTACCGCCCGCTCCCGCAATGTGTGTGTTACACTCCCACCCGCTCCCGCAATATGTATGTCCACTCCCGCCCGCACCCGCAAAACTCTGAGAATTTATTCCCGCACGATGATAGAGATGCATTGATTTTATGTCTTCTCCCGTCCCGCAGGAAAAAAAAAAAACGTAGGCTATTGGTATTGCTATTGGTATTGCTATTATTAAAGAGATTCATGTTTGTTTCTTTCCCTGGCCTGCATGTATTCTGACACACTGGTAGGGAAGATGAATAGGGGACATCTAAAACGCTTAGGCTACCGCGCATTTCTTTAGACTTCTTTAGAACTTCATGTACTTTGATTTTGGCTATTGAAGTATTCCGTAGGCTTGATTGGTCCTGGTGTAAATGTGCAGAAAGCATGTCTGAAAGCAGTTAGCCTATGAGAACACAGAAAGACAAAACACACAATACATTCGAATATAATTTAGTTTTTATCAAAAACGTTGCACCATCACACGGCACATAAAAATAGACTGCTTTGCAAAAAAAAAACAATGATAAACTACATGAAAACAGCAGTTTTGCAATTATTAACCAAAGTCAGATGTCACAGCTATTCTGTATTCATGTCGCTAGGCTACCTCCCGATCCCGCAGTGTTTTTTTAGCCGCCCATTCTCGCCCGCAGCAAAGTTCAAACCGCCCGCTCCCGCGAGATTTGCGTTGGGTCCCGCGGGACCCGGCAGGTCCCAATCCCAATGCAGCCCTCTACACCATATCACAAAAGCTAGCAAACGACAATTAAAACTGATTCGCTTCCCTTTGGTACGGATGATGAGAGCCAGCTATAGAATGAAAGAAAACTAAAGAAAAAACAGTGTTCTCACCCCCTCCCAAGTCTCAGGACAAGTAGCGATATGATGTTCATTGATCTTTATTACAATAGCAGCGAGCTGTAAAATGTTTCATGGGTTTGTACCGATCTAACTCTTCCTCATTCATAATTACCACTACACATGTAGAACCAAGGGCAACTTCAGAGGAGGTTCAGGAAGAGAGAACGGGAGGGAGAGAGGGGGAAATCTCTGAGGGTTCTTTCTGTCTCTTTCGGCCCTGAGGCTATGAGCACTGCTGTATGCTGCATACCTGAAGCAACTTAGTTTTACAAAGATCAAATTAAGCAGCTAACTCGCAATATGAAATGACAGTTCCTCTCTTCCGTCTCGCTTTTTTCTCGCTCTTCCCCTGGCAGTAAAAAAACAGCACCTTTTTGATTAACTTCACGCCAGGCCGACGTCTAAAGTAGGCATGAAAAGTTTAACGCTATTTATTTGTTACTTTTGTATAGTCTTTAAAATGTTAATTTCGTGAGAGTTACTCGTGAATGCAGTCAACGCTTCAGGATTTGGTTTGAAATATAGAGTCTCAGAGGCATAGGAGAGAGACAGATAGAGAAAGAGAGATCTGTTCTGAAACGCAACAAGGTGAGAGTCTATGAGATGGAACCTCATAATGACGATTTGGAACACTCTACATAGGCAGGAAGTCCACAAGCTATACAAATAGTGTTCCACACGGGAGACTCAACTCACATTTGTTCTTCCAGTGTTCCTGCAGTTAAATAATGCTAAGAATGTGGGTTCGATTCCCAGGGAACACACAGATAAACATACAGATAAAATGTATAGCCTGGATGCATTGTATGTTGCTTATGATAAAAATGTATGCCAAAAGCATCCATTTAAGACTTTGATCCCTAGTGGAAAAAATATGTATTTGAAATACATTTATTTTGTGCTAAGTATACTACAAGTATATTTACATATTTATGTACTTACTAATAAAAACACCCTGCAATTGTGTTTTTGATATACTAAACTGGTATACTTAAAATCTGCTAAATTGGAACATCTAATTTTGTGCTTAATTCACTTTAATTGTGTGGAAATAATGCTGAGGTCCAACTAAAGACATAATTAAGTATATTTGAGTGTGATAAAGTGGAACTATTGCAGGCGTACTTTAGGTACACTTTAAATATCCTTATTAATAGTGACATTAAACCCATTGAAAATTTGCACTAAAGAAATACTCCAAATAAAGTTTAATAATTTTATATCAGTAAAATTCAAGTAAATGTCAATAAACATGTTAATGGATTTGAAGTATACTTAGTATAATATAAATGCATTAGAAATAAATTTATGGCATAGTTTAGCATCATGGTTGCCAGGTTTTCGTAACAAAACACATCCAAATGCTACTTAAATCTAGCGGAAAACTAGCCTAATTTATTTCTGAGGGGTTCCACCAGCAAAAAATGTTTTTTTTGTTTTTGTTTTTTTGCTAAGGTTTCATTGGTAAATTTACGCTCCAAGCCCTAAATATAACAATATTGGGGTCGCTTTAAAGTATTTGCGTCACATTAAAGTATCCCAATTCTGTGGGAAATCCGTAAACATAGTAACACTGGTTAGCATGTTGCTATGCTAACAATCAGTATGTAATGCACAAAATGGGACACTTTTTTGAACATTTCTCTTGCATAATTTCAATCTGATCTCATGACGAAAACGTACCTGTGGGATTTTTTTTGCAAGATGGAAATACATACTGCCATGTACATTTCGTGACATATTTGATATCCACTGTGTGTTGTTTTTTTCCCTGGAACAGATAAACGTACATATGGTACGTTTTATGTGACGTTGGCTTTCGTGTCATTGCAGTTCTGACTTGAAATGTCAGTTGAGTGGCGCTATAACTATAATGCTCTGTGACGTTTTAAAATAACGTACCATCTCCACTACACCTAAACCTACACGACAGTATGAACAAAAGCGAATGTGACGTAAAAACATAATCGCAAGCATGCTGTTTTAGCTTGTTTTTCAATGTCTTATCTTTCAGCTATTTTTTCATTAGTAATGTTTTTATTACGGGATTCACAGAATGCCACATATTAAGTCCAATTCTGTGCTGGGCTGGCTGAGCTACCGAACAAGTTTGTTACATCCGGAAAGCGAAACTTACAGAGCTGTAATCATAACTGTGTATGAAAACGATTACAAGTGCTCTCTGTTTTACCACCTCTAGTGTTTATTTCTGTTGAAAACTGCAGTGACATGTACTTACATATTGCGCTTTTTGCGAAAAAGTTCCCTCAGGTATGTTTTCGTCACTCCTCTATTTGTCCTGTATCTTAGTAGCAGCATAATTAGAAAGAGATTTCACCCAAAAATAAACATTCTTTAATAATGTACTCACCCACATGTCATTCCACTTTCTTCTGTGGAACACAAAAAAATGTCTATTATTATTTATATTATTATTTAAAAAAGTCAATGGTGATTTGGGTTTGGAGTGTCAGGGTGAGTAAATTATTGTCATGACAAAATTGTCATGATTTTTGGTTGAACTATCCATTTAATTAACATTTTACAACAATTCATGTGAAAGCGCACCTCTGATGCCTTAAAATCGCTCACTAGAATAGAGACGAGAGAGATACACAGCTACACAGCATAGCAACAGGAGGGACAGCTTTGCTAGTAATATATCCGATTCATGTGAAATCTCATTGAGTTTTACTCCCATTTCAAGATGCAATTTACTGAATTGCTGGGGGTGAAATTCAAAATAAAGAAATTAAATTTATACACCTTTAGTGCTCAGTCTGTCTGCAAGATAAATGGGTTTAAATGACACATACACAAACACACACAGGCTTTTTGTTCGTTGTTCAATATTACAATCACGCAGGATCACAAAACAGTGCTCTAACACACCTGCTGTTGTTCGTCTACTGTATCTCTCCATGCTCATGCACCCGTGCTGTTCTCTAGAACAAGGCTCTGAAAAGCATCTTGTTCCCAAACGTCCTCCACCAGCCTTCTAAAACATTAATACCAGTCCCTGAATCAGACAAACCCACACTGGGTCAACATCGGCTCAATCTATATGTGCTAGCTATCTCATTTGTGAGCCTGGATCACAAAAGCAGAGGGTCTTTCAGATTATTTATATATTTGGCCGAGATACAACTATTTGAAAATTTGGAATCTGAGGGTGCAAAAAAATCTAAATATTGAGAAAATCACCTTTAAAATTGTCCAAATCAAGTTCTCAGCAATGCATAATAACTAATCAAAATTATGTTTTGATATGTTTACAGTAGGAAATTTACTAAATATCTTCATTGAATGTGATGCTTAATTAATGCCATAATGACTTTTGGCATAAAAGAAAAATCAATAATTTTGACCCATACGATGTATTGTTGGCTATTGCTACAAATGACTGGTGCTACTTATGACTGGTTTTGTGGTCCAGGGTCACATTTAAAAAGACAGAGGTGAAAAAGCAAATGAGGTTTTCTAGTGTTGTATAATCAAAGAGTATCAGTATAACACAGCGTTCTATAACCAGGCCGAGGTAAATCTGGCTCTCCTTGGCACAAGGTGCATTATTAATGCCCACTGTGCTAGCCTAAAATACTTGTGTGTGTGTGTGTGTGTGTGTGTGTCCTATACAAAGACCCGCTCATACTCCCTCTGGCATTGTTTAAACACTGAATAATGCATTGGTTAAATGATAGAGTTAGGGGGCTAAAAGACAGAGAGCAAAGAGAAAAGAATAGAGGCTGATCACAGAGAAAATCCCTTCAGCAGAGGAGACAGGCCTCTTTAATACAGGACTACCATCTGTATGTTCATGGCACTTCCGAATATGAGGCCTGATTTGGAAGAAACTACTTCTTTTTAGACTTTTAATGCATCTGTGATAATAATCTCATGAAAAGAGTACACACATAATCATAAAGTATCTTGTTTACAGACAGATATAGCTCCGGAGGCCTTAACCTGCAGTTTAACCCACGGCTGCAACAACCGAAGTCTATCCATCTGACTCACGCTTCCCACTTGTTTATCTATCTCTCAGTTTTAGGTGGATTACAGCATTAGAAAGTCTAATCCAGACTCACCCCATTCCTTTCCCTTTTTCATTTCACCTCTTTATAACTCTTCATGTCATTCATCTGAATAAAACTGTTACTTGGCTTCGCCAAATCCATCATCTCTCTTTTTGCACACTAGAAGTTAATGGGTAAGGAAATGAGTCACCTAAAATCAATAACTTTACTTTTTTATGATTACTTCTATAAAAGAAGTCGGTTTGGAGTCAGATTTTCTGTTTTGCCACTGGTAACACTAATGTGTCTTTACTCATTTCTTAAAGTAAATATTAAATGAAGACTTTAAAAAATGTAAAGGTCTAATTTTGAGAATTGAAAATGTGTAATAAAGACTGCGACCGCAGATTGTCAGTTTTAAAAATGAGGTCCATAAGGAATTGAAAGGTGAATCAAATAAAATTTGAAATTTCCCTCTATTTGGCAGAAGCTTAGAGGTCACATTCCCTCTGAGTCACTGTGAAAGAAAACATACTACTGTTGCTGGCAGTACAATACTTCTGAACAGAAGGAGAAGCCAAAACATTCGCTACAGCTCTGGTTTCTGTGCATGACTATTCACATATTCCTACGTGCACGCATAGCAATTTAAAATACAGATACACATGGGCTGACTTTCAAGGATTAGAAATTAAATGTTTTCATTTTAGTCCATTCTGAGCGGAAACAGTATTTTATTTTTATTTTTGCTTTGGCTCCGGCCTACTTTCTAAATGGTAACTGGTTGGTTTTATATTAAAATAAAATGCACTCTTGGGAAAAAAGATACAAAAACTGTCACAGGGGCAACATCCTTTCATCCTTTTTTTGTACCTTATTTACCCCTACAGGGTGCATATAAGTACATTAAAAGTACATAATAGTACCTGAAGTGTACAGATTAGTACCTAACAGGTACAGATTTGAAACTTTCAAAAAGTAGTGACAGCTTTCTAGATTGTACAAACTGTCAAATTATCAATGAACCATTTTATTTAAATATAAAACCAACCGGTTACCATTCAACGATGTGGAAAACACGGACAGAATTGCAGAATTCAATTTGCAGAATATATAATGCGGAATGTCATGGAATTTGCCACATTTTTAATGTATTTTAATGCATTTTGATTTTATTTATAAATTGATTTTGCTATCAGTTAGAATAGAGAACTCAATAATAATTCCATATATTGTTCAAATCAGAAATATATAAATAACTGCATATTATATTAGGACGAACCCAAAAGAAATACTGCTACACCCCTATTCTTGTCTCGACCTGAGAATCAATTTTCCTGCTAATATTTAAGGTACTTGAGATAAGAACTAGTGATGAAATAGTGATGCCAATTTCGCAAAAGATCACTCTTTTGATCAAACTGGTCAAACAGATTTTCAAAAAGATTTGATCCATGATTCAGTTTGATTTTTTTTTAGAACAGTTCACTGCATTAAATCACTTGCAGTGGTTTGTAACACCAAAATGGGATATTCTTTAAGACAGAAAACAAAAACGGTCAATAAACTGTGATAAAGATATTGTGTGTGCAGCTAATGAACAACTCTGTATTGCAGGTAAAGACAATTTTATCAATATAACTATATCAGCATCATGAAAAGAGTGTAAAATATGGGGACACTTTTTTAATGGGGGGCCTGTGCCTCAGTACTGACGAAAGGCTTGAAACACCTCTGGTCTATGCTAAATCAATGTAACCACACTCACGCACACAAACACAGACAGAAAAAGACACATACTTAAAAGAGACAGGATCTCATCTTCAACTTTATCCTTTTGCATCCCTCTAAAATAAAAGAAAGTGAGCAATAACATAGACACGCCACAGAAGGATGGATTACAGGCCTTTTCAAGGTTAGAAAGGATGTTGGTACTCACACACACACACACACACACACACACACACATGCACGTTCTTTCACGAGCTAACCAGCAGCCTCTGAACCACTTCCTTTCATCTGTGCAAAGAGTAATGTTTGGGAAAAGCTCTCAGTCAAGCTGCAAAAAAGCTAAGAAGTGTTGGCCATAGAGATGACAACTTCCAGGAAGATCTCCTTTATTTCTTAAAACACAAACCTCACTGTCTGTGTAGTGTGTGTGTGCTAAACCTGCAGATGTAAATGCAAGATGGAACTGCAGGAGGGAGCTGTTTTGATCTGTGATCTGTGCATACGTGTCTGTGAGAGTGTGTGTAGGAGAGAGTGAGTGAGTGGAAGGTTGTCAGGTGTTTGTGTGCAGAGGTATTGAAGGCTATGAAATATTTACCAAAGCAATAATGACTCCCCGGACAGAGCAAGAGAGGAGAGGAACGAGTGAGAGGAGAAGAAAGGGAGAACTGCGACCCTTCAGAGGAAAAGAGGAAAGAACAAAGAGGACGTAAGATTGGCCGAGTCATCTTTCTCGAGCGGTCTCTCTCAACAACAATAAAAAAAGAATACAAATAAAAATAAGGATAATAAAAGAATAAAAATGTGGGGGTTAAACACACTAGGGGGTCTTCCTAATGTGTGTGCGTGCTCTAAAGCAATATTTGGAGATATCATCTGACGCTCGACGGAGAGAAAGACAACGGAAGAGCAGACTGAACCCGGTCTCTCTCTTCTTTTCACACACAGACTGTAATACAATAATCCTGTTGTTTCATGCTGACTAACTTCAAGGCCTGGACCCCGGTGTGTGTTCTTTTAAGTGCAGGCGTAGTATTTAGCTTTGAGGTCACGCCTGCAATGCATGCTGGGGGACAGACTGAGCCGGAAGCAGGAGAGAGGAAGGAAGAATCACCACTGAGATGCTCTGAACACATACATACGCTGCACCCCGGGACCCACGAAGGGGCTCTCGGCCTCGTTACACGGGTAAACCACTTTCCACGAGTTCCTCAAAAGTTCAGATAACTCAGATTTACTTATGTATTCCCTGTTGTACAATGACAGAGGTTTTTGAGGAAAACATTCCAGGATTTTTCTCTATATGTGACCCTGGACCACAAAACCAGTCTTAAGTCGCTGGGGTATATTTGTAGCAATAGCCAAAAATACAGTACATTGTATGGGTCAAAATTATTGATTTTTCTTTTATGCCAAAAATCATTAGGGAATTAAGTAAAGATCATGTTCCATGAAGATTTTTTGTAAAATTCCTACTGTAAACATATCAAAATGTAATTTTTGATTAGTAATATGCATTGTTAAGAACTTAATTTGGACAACTTTAAAGGTGATTTTCTCAGTATTTTGATTTTTTGCACCCTCAGATTCCAGATTTTCAAATAGATGTATCTCGGCCAAATATTGTCCTATCCTTACAAACCATACATCAATAGAAAGCTTATTTATTGGCCTTTCATAAGATGTATACATCTCAGTTTTGTAAAATTTAACCTTATGACTGGTTCTGTGGTCCAGGGTCACATATAGTGGACTCTAATGGTGGCCAACAGGGTGAAAGTCCAAATTGCAGTTTCAATGCAGCTTCAAAGGGCTCTACACGATCCCAGCCAAGGAATAAAGGCTAATCTAACAAAACGGTCAGCCGTTTTCGAAGAGAATTACAAATATACATACTTTTTAACCACAGTTGCTCATCTTGCACTAGCTCGGCCTCATAATATTACGTAATCGCGCACGTGTGACGTAGGCGGAAGAACCGACCCAGTGTTTACAAAGCGAAGGTGAAAAGACTTGGCTCAATGTTTTAAACCAGTTTACATTTCAATACAAGAGAATAAAAGCACTAATATTAGTGCAAATAGAGGTGATGAATTGATTTGATGTTTTGTTTTATTCTCAAATAGACTCTTACAACAGTATATCAAAGAGTGCTGATTAAACAAATGTTGCTTTAATAACTGCCTTTGAATGTGCAAATACTATCTATAGCCAGATACTGACCCCAAATTTTTTAATGTTTGCGTATGTGTGTCTGTCTGAATCTGTGTGGTTTGTGTGAACTTGTAATGTTGATTTTAAGAAAACTCAAGATCAGTGTTTATTGAACAAGGTCTAAGACTGTAATTTTGGGTTCTGCCAGGATGCCATGAGTGCTATTTGTATTTTTGTCCCAGCTGGAGCTATACCTTACTGCGATTGGGTACGTTCTTGAATGGGCAAATGACTAATAATTACTAAGACTAATAAACATGATTGACAGCATTCAGAAAAATGTTGTATAGAACGACCTAACTTCCTTGTGATTTTCTATTAAGAAATGTGATTTTTTGATTTGTTTGAGAATTTTGTCATGAAATTCGACACAAAATGATGAGACATAATTTTGCTTGCAAAGACTAAAATGCTCCTTTTATACCCAAACATGACATCCTCCCCTATTTCCATTCCACCTGCTTACTGTAAAATGTTTCCAAACTATGGATTTTTATAACCTTTTCACTTTTATTTTGCTTCTGTCCCAACTTTTTTAGAGTGTTACAGCCATGAAAATCAAAATTTGGCTATATTTACAAAATAAAATGAAAACATTGGAGTTTACTTATTTGTTTTTGCACTTTAGTCAATTAAATAAAGGTTAAAGAGAATGAACAGATAACATATTCTTGATTTTATGGCATTTCACAAAATGTCCCACCTTTTCTGAAACTGGGGTTGTAGACATATGGTTAATTATCTGTTGTGACTCGTAAGACATTTAGTTTGATGTTGAATGTATTCCTGTCTTGTTTCCTGTGAGTTGCAATTTCTAAAAATAAAAAGTTGGTCAGACTTTATTTTAAGGTCCAGTTCTCACTATTAACTATCTATGACTTTTCTATCAATAAAAGTTCTAATTTGCTGATTATTAATAGGTACTAGGTAGTTGTTATGTTTAGGTATTGGGTAGGATTAAGGATGTAGAATATTGTCCCGCAGTACTTCATAAATACTAATAAACAGCCAATATGATAGTAATATGCATTCTATTAAGCAACTAATTAAAAGTGAGAATTGCTCCCTATACTACAGTTATACCAAAAGTTTGATATGTAAATTCACTGTTTAAAGATAGTTTGAAAAGTAGTTTGAGAGGTGGCTTTTAGTAGAAAAATTGCAGACACAAACTTGATGTTAGAGTTCTCTTCCAGAATGAAAATTTCCTGTGCTCACCCCCATGACATCCAATATGTTCTTGTCTTTCATCCTTCAGTCGAAAAAATCAAGGTTTTTGAGAAAAACATTCCACGATTTTTCTCCATACTGGACTTAATGGTAGCCAGTTTCAGTGCAGCTTCAAAGGGCTCTACACCGTCCTAGCCAAAGAATTAGGGTCTTATCCATTATATAAGAGGACCTTTTGTGAAACAGAAAGGTTCTTCAGATGTCAAAGGTTCTCTATGTAACCATTTAGACAAAAAAGTTTCTTCTCTGGCATTGTGAAGCACCTTTATATTTTAAAGTGTAGATGCTTAAAAGCATGCATATTACTAGCATGTTGGCTGTTTATTAGTACTTATAAAGTACTGCATGACCATATTCTACATTCTTAATCCTACCCAATGACTAAACATAACTAGATACTAACAATTAATAAGCAGCAAATTAGAAGTTTATGGATGGTAAAGTCATAGTTAATAGTTAATTTTGAGAATAGTAATTCACAGTAAGCAGGTGAAATGGAAATAGGTGAGGATATCATGTTTGGGTATAAAATTAGCATTTTAGTCTTTGCAAGCAGAGTTGGATCATGTCTTTTCACTTTGTGCCAAATTTCATGACAAAAGTGTCAAACAAATCAAAAATCACATTTTTGAATAGAAAATCATAAAGATTATAGGTCTTTCTGTATACAACAACATTTTAAATTCTGAATGCTGTCAATCATATTTACCAGTCTTAGTTATTATTAGTTGTTTGCCCATTCAAGAACTTACCCAATCACAGTAAAGTCTAGCACTCATGGCATCCTGGCAGGACCCAAAATTACATGTTTAGATCTTGTTCAATAAAAATTGATATTGAGTTCTCTTAAATCAATGTAACAGGTTTACACACACCACATAGATTCAGACACACACATGCACAAACATTCAAAATTTTGGGGTCAGTATCTGGCTAGAGATAGATTGACAAAGCATCATTTGTTTGTGCAGCACTCTTTGATATACTGTTGTAAGAGTCTATTTGAGAACAAAAAACATCAAATCAATTCATCACCTCTATTTGCAGTAATATTAGTGCTTTCATTCTCTTGTATTGAAATGTAAACTGGGTTGAAACATTGAGCCACCGCTGAGAATAAATGCAGCGGTCAGACCAAAGCAACCAGGCTGCCGTGTATGATCTATAATTGACCGAGATGATAAACGCATGCGTCTGTGTGCTTTCGGCTACTGCTGTCTGACAAATGACCAAACACAACCTTTAGAGCTGACCTACACAAGCTGAGGAGGGGCGTGAGGTTGGCTGATGTCAAAAGAAAAACAATGAGTGGAACAAAATCGATGAAACTAGAGCAACCATCTCTCCACCAACGAGGGACGTTAAACAACGACTGCGCTGCTGGGCAATTACCATGATTGGAGTGAGAGCGTATGTGTATTTGTGTGTTAGTCCCTCAGGTATTCTTCAAGCCACTTTTGATTAGCACATATGCTTAAACCGATACGAGTGACTGTGTGTGTGTGTGTGTGTGTGTGTGTGTGTGTGTGTGTGTTTATGTTCGAGGCTGTCTTCATTACCATGTGTGCTTTTACAGACCGGGTTGATCGGTCAATGCTGTGCACTTTATTTATGAGTAAAAGGAGACAGATGGAGAGGGGCGAGGTATTGACGAACCATTGCCTTTAAACAGGAATCAATAGGCAGGGAGGGGCCCAATGACACACACATTAACTTTGTAATATGAGGGGATATGAAATCACTGATCTCACTTGCTAGGGGCTTAGCCTGCCCTGTCTCTCCCATCTCCCACCATCTCTCGCCATTTGTGGCTGAAGTAGGGGTGGGAGGTTAAGATTAAACAACGGAGGAATGCGCTAATCAGCGTTATTTATTAATGGAAAGGCATGCTAGCATTATGAATGTCAGTGATAGAACAGAGTTCAATGGATGTCACTCCAACACAAACTATAAACTAAAACTATTAACTGTTTTCGTCAAATGACCCTTCGCAAAGACGAAAAGATGTCAATACACACCATTTTTTGGTGTGTATTGACAAGTCCACTGATGTAAATCTACTAGGGGTGTAACGAAACACGTATTTGTATTGAACCGTTCGGTACGAGGCTTTCGGTTTGGTACCCATTACAAACCAAACAATTAGTTGGACTAATCCTATTACATTTTAAAAATATGTCCAAATGATGTAATAGGAAATGTCTGCCTCTCCCATCTGACTCTTCCAAACCTAAAAAAAACACACTTCTTTATTAGGGTTGTGATGGTGAGGCAGTTCATTATAGATTTCCCTCTTTTCCTTACTTTTATTCGCTTTGAAATAGCTTTGTTTCCAATAAGTGGCAATTCGACGGCAAGTGATTGAATTGAAAACAACAAAACCATAGTATCGAACTGAACCATTACACCCCTAAAATCTACTCTTCTGGCTGGTTTGTTTGTCGGATAAAAATGTCAGATTTACGTCATGATTGGTCAGATCACCTGTCAATCAAACCCTGCGAAGAGACAACTAAACTAGTTGACGAAAAGACAATTAGACAACTAAGTTGTTTTTTTAATTAAAAAAAGTGACTGTTGCCTTATAAACTAACTGAAAAAAGTTAAAGTGCTAAAATAACTAAAACTGTAAAACTGAAATAAATTAAATCTGAATAGACATAAAATGACAACAACAGTGCATAAAATTACACAAATTTGGTAACACTAGAATAGTTAACACTTATTCATTACTAACATGCATGTTACTAGAATATTGGCCATTTATTAGTACTAATTAAGCACATATTAATGCCTTATTCTACATGACCTTATTCTACATCCCTAATCCTACCCAATACCTAAACCTAACAACTACCTTACTAACTATTAATAAGCAGCAAATTAGGAATTTATTGAGGGAAAAGTCGTAGTTAATAGTGAATAAGTGTTACCTATTCTCTAAAGTATTACCAAAAATTTTAACTAAAATGAAAACTGAAAATATAAGATAATTTGAAAATATGAACAAATACTACAATAGTACATAAACAATACTAAAATAAAATGGAATGGTAGTTGAAATTAGCTTTTTCATTTGTTTGGAACTAGTGAAGGAGAAAACAAAACTAGCCAGATGTTATCTGAAATATAGATTATGTATGAACTATTGCACAGTTGAACTGTTGTACTTAAAGGATTACTTCACTTTCAATATATAAAATTCCTGATAATTTACTTTACGCCATGTCATCCAAAATGTTCATGTCTTTCTTTTTTCAGTCGCAATGAAATCCTTTTCGTCCTGCATCACTGTAGAAGAACTGACCCCGTGTTTATAAAGTAAAAGTGCAAAAAAGATCAAACACCCTTTATGAAAAAAAGGTAAAACAGAGATGTAGGACAATTTTAAAGTTGGAGGAGAAAATGAGATTGTTTTGAGACATACCCAAGACATGTCTTGAACCAGAGTGCAGAGCTAAACAAGACGAGCATTTTTTGTTAAAGGTGTATAAAAATTGACAAATTGTTTCGCTAAAGAAGACTCTTGTTCCTTGGCTGGGATCGTGTAGAGCCCTTTGAAGCTGCATTGAAACTGCATTTCTAACCTTCAATCAATTGAGCACCAATGAAGTCCACTATATGGAGAAAAATCCTGGAATGTTTTTCTTAAAAAAAAAAAATTTCTTTGACATTACATGAAAGCAGGAAATTTTTATTCTGAAACTGGAGCAATCCTTTAACCCCCAAAATAAATATTCTGTCATCATTTACTCCCTTATGTCATTCCAAACCTATATGACTTTCTTCTGTGCAATACAAAAGAAGATTTATAGTGTTGTTTTGGACTCAATTGATTTATATTGTATAAACAATTGTATACACAGACATTTTTAAAATGATCTTCTTTTGGTTCCACATAAGGAAGTATGTCATACAGGTTTAGAACAAAATGAGGGTGAGTAAATGATGACAATTTAATGTTTGGGTGAACTATCACTTTAATCACGCAGTCTGAGAAGAACACGCACACAATTAGGATTAGATTAGTCAAATAATTAGTCAGAATGTGTTGTTAGCAGAATGAATACAAATAGTGTTTTAAAGGAAGATCAATACCGGCACAATACATTTACGGTCATGTAGCGAAGGCGTATCATAACCAATGCAATTTAGAGATTAATACAATGACACTACAAAAATCAGCTTATCCTTCATAGTTCTAGAATGCATAAATAAGCGATGATTACAGTCCAGCGTTCACAGAGAGCCTCACTGACAGGTCATCTTCTTTCTCCAAGGACTTCCCTATATAAAATAAAATCACCCTCCCCTTTCCCTTTTCTCCTTCTCTGTCCTCTCCGTCTCTCAGAGCAAACAACCTTCTCTCCTCTTGTTATTAACTAAATATGAGCACTTTGACCGGGGGACAAAAATTCAATATTTTCCCCACCAAATATTTAAACCAAGCAAATAAACAGACAAATAAATAGGTCTCCCAGGCGACCGGGCAAGTGAGGAGGGCGAGATGTAATTTGACGGGCGAGTTATTTGGGAGACTGAAGCCCACAGCTATTCAAGGGGCTCATTTCAGCACCTGTCAATCAAAGAGCAGAGAGGAGAGTGTGTAGGTGTGTGTACGACTGCGAAGTGGCCGAACGCACATACACCCTCTTCAAGGTCGGAGCAGATAAGGTGAATATCGTACCTGATGAATATATCACCCTCTCCTTCTTCATCTCTTCTCGCAGCCCTATCGAAACATCTTAATTCCCCTCTAATAGCCGGCTTTATCCATCCTGTGTCCAGAAAAAGCATTAAACATGATAAGAAAGAAAGAAGGAAAGAAAGATTTGAAAAAGGAGATCATGGAGCATATGTGCAGACACACAGGCCAGCAATATTATGAAGGCCTTTCATCCATATTAGATGAGTTGCAGATGACTCTATTATGTCAGGCTAGATTGAGGCGAGAGAGAGAGATAATGCAATAAACCCACTACCTCTCTTAAAACAAACACTTCTAAACATCAATGTGTGTGTTTGAAATGGTGGCAGTGCTCAGGCTGGGGAACTGTAGTGGCTTTGGTGTGTTTGAGGTTTTTGGGGCCAGTGGTGGCCAGTGCTGTGGGACAGGACAGGAAGTGGGTCATTCGACATGACAGGCACTTCTGAAGTGGTCCCTGAGACCAAAGCCATTGCAGAGTGGAAGGACTTCAGAGGGCCACCGATACTTGCACAAACACACAAACACACAAACACACACACACACACACACACACTGTATGTCTCTCTGGAGCGCTGCAAATACATTTCTAAAGTCAGGTCACAGCAGAGTTTAGCAGAATGAAACTGTCAACAGCACAGACACACACACACTGGAATCCTTTAAGCCAGATCACAGCAGTGTCCTTTCACTCAAGTGCCAAAAATGCGCTCCAAGAGTTTCACATCACTATCAGCGCATCAGTCAAAAGCCAGATCCGTTCCATCACAAACACAGACACACACACTGCTGAGAGCTCCGGATACATGCATCCTGTAATGAGCAAACTAAGAGCCTCTGTTCTCAAATTGGGTGAACCACATACATACACTGGGAGAAATAATTTTTAAAATATCATCTGTATTTTGGTTTCGTTTTCTAGTAAAAATATCTAAACATCCCCAAAATTCCCTCTGTAAAAACATTTGACTCTATTATGTCAAAAAAATTAAAGAAGAATTTTGAAACTGACTTCATCCAGTTTTTAGATTTTTGTGCAAGAAATGTACGCAAATTATCGCATATTTCATTAAATAATGCCTAATTTGCATATTTAAACCTAACATTTTAACAAACTTGTAATACTTTTTTTTTTTTTTACAATTATCAATGTATAAATTGTCACACCCCCGGACTTTCATGTTGGTTTCTCCCATTTTCCCCCGCAGTTCTGAGTGTTTTTGGTTTCTCCCTCATTGTCTGCACCTGTGTTTGTAATTAGTCTGTCTATTTAAGGTGTGTGTTTTCCCCTGTATTCTTGTCGGTCTTTAATGTTACCACTCCGTGTTCCTGTGTCTGCCTGTTTCCCATTGGATTTATTAAATGTATGTCTTTTATTTACGTCGTTGTTCGTGTGTTCCTGCCTGATCTGTGACAGAAAGACCGACCAATACAGTTTATTTTTTTTGGCGTGTTCACCTCCGTTTTGTTTCCCATTCGTTTTTTTCCCAGTCTTTTTGTTTCCGTAGTGTTTTCCCCCATGGATTCCTTCCTCCGTCCTGAATTCATCCTCCTCCGGCTGAAGCAGGGGGATTTACCGCTCGAGGGTTACACATTGATGTTCCAGCTCGTAGCGAATACCACCAGCTACCCGGACGATGCGCTCTGTGCGTTTTATGACGCCAGTCTCAACGCGTCTTGCAGAGCGCCGTCGTCCGAGGACAGCCCTCGAGCGGATTTCGCCGCATATGTGGAGTGAACACTGGCGAGAAACAGACCCGCGTTCCGCGCCTGTTCCAAGGAGCATCTCGCCAGTGCCACTCTGGACCCAGAGCCCAGCCAGCCACCCCGACCCGCGGATTATGAGCCCTTCATAGACGGAAAGCCCGAGCCCGGAGCGACAGCAGTATGGAGTGCCGACGGGGTCAAAACTGATCAGGTGCGTGAGCCGGCCATTACATCTGCGACGGTGGAGTGCTTCGTGGAGCAAGAGAGGGCTGTAGAGAGCCCCGTCCACTGCACCGCCACTGGGGGTGAGCAAGAGCACAACTCTGGGGACTTAATTGACTGTTTCACGGAAATACCCATCTGCCTGGATTTCCCTCCCACCCTCCCTCTTCTGCCTAAGCCTGAATCTCCGCTGGTTCCGCCCAGCCTTCATGAATCCCCGTTGTCTGCTGTCTGTCCCCTTGCTCACCCTCAGCCCACCATCTGTGCGGTGGGTTCGCCGCGGGTCTGCCAATCTCCATCGGTGTCATGGCTGGAGGATCCCTCATCATCGCCTCCAGCCTCAGAGTCCTGGACTCCGTCTCGGCCCTCCGACCCTGCGGCTCCACCCCGGCTCTCTGCTCCCTCGTCTCCGCCGTCGCCTGTCGGTCCACCAGCTCCACCGGGCTACATCGTCCCTCCGGCACCGCCCTGGTCAGTCGTCGCCCCACCTTCGCCTCTGGACTATACTCCTCCGGCTGTGCCTCGTCGCTCCGTCCCACCGGCTCGTTGGACCTCTTCCCTCCCGCGGGCACAGCCTCGGCCCTCTGTCGCTCCAGCTCCGCCGCGGACCTCCGGATCTCCATCTCCGCCTTGGTCGCCAGAGCCTTGGATTCTGCCTTGGCCCTCCGGATCCGCGGTGTCACCCAAGATCTTCGGCTTTCCGTCTCCGCATCGGGCTCTCCCACCACCTGCTCCGCCTCCGTTGGTCGGCCCCATGGAGTCGTCAGCCTCTCCTCCACCATGGCTCCTCCCTCCATCGGCTCCACCTTGGAATTCCATCATGGCTGAGTTCTGGGTCCCACCTGGCTCCTCCTGCTCCAGTCCCTTCCTGTCACCTCCTTGGCTCCTCCCTCCGTCACCACCCTGGACTCCATCTTGTGCCCTCCTCCCGGGAGTCCGTCCTCCACCAAAGCCCCCTCCTAAGACTTTGTACTGTTTCCTTTTGTCTGTTTGTCGGCACGAGGGCGTGCCTTCCGGGAGGGGGAGGTAATGTCACACCCCCGGACTTTCATGTTGGTTTCTCCCATTTTCCCCCGCAGTTCTGAGTGTTTTTGGTTTCTCCCTCATTGTCTGCACCTGTGTTTGTAATTAGTCTGTCGATTTAAGGTGTGTGTTTTCCCCTGTATTCTTGTCGGTCTTTAATGTTACCACTCCGTGTTCCTGTGTCTGCCTGTTTCCCATTGGATTTATTAAATGTATGTCTTTTATTTACGTCGTTGTTCGTGTGTTCTTACCTGATCTGTGACATCAATAAACTGGGTAAGTAAGGTCATAACTATTAGTTTTTTTTATTATTATAATTATTTAAATAAATTTATAATTTTAGGGGCACATAATGTAGGGACACATTAAATTGATCAGAAGTGACATGTGAAGACATTTATAATATTACAAGAGATTTCTATTTATGGAAGCCCGTTTCTGCCACTGAATAAAATATATATATATATTTCTCAGAATTGCAGCTTTATGTCTCACAATTCTGATTTTATTTCTCAGAGTTGCGAGTTTACATTATCACAATCACAAAAGAAAAAAGTCAGAATTAAGAGATATAAAGTTGCAGTTACTTTTGTTTATTCAGTGGCAGAAACTAGCTTCCATATAAATGAGCATCAAATCAGCATATTAAAATGGTTTCTGAAGGATCATGTGACGCTGGAGACTGGAGTAATGGCTGCTGAAAATTCAGCTTTGCCATCAGAGGAAGAAAAAAGTCCATTTCAAATATAATTGTTGTAATATTTCACATTATTACTCTTTTTACTGTATTAATGATCAAATAAAAAGCTGCCTTGGTAACCAATAAGATACTTTAATGCAAACTTTTGAATGGTAGCATACGTTCTCTAAAAACAATTTGAATTTTCTCATTAAATATATCATGTGTACATATAAATGCCAGACGTGCCCTACCTGCCAAGACATTATTATTATTAATACTTGTGATTATCTGTTAAACATTAGCATCTTTAATCATGTCTGCTGCCATTTTATACAAGCACTAACAACACACTTTACCATGCTGAAATCACTGTAATGCACAATCTCTGTTCTTCTCCTATAGTAGTAATATCAGGGGGCCACAGGGCTGTTATTCCCCATTGCTTGGGCAGCCATGACAGGCATGAGTGGCCGTTTAACCCACACAGCCCTGAAGAGTGTTGTCATGGCAGCATCAGGCAGTAACCATGAGGCTCATGGGTTTGACAGGTCCACTCATTGCTGGTTAACTGGGAGAACTGCATTATGTGTTCATCATGTGGACACACACACATACACACAGTGCTCCTGGGACTCGCTGTCTCACTGAATAACTCACTCTTCAGTCTGTGCCGAGATGTGGACTCATGCACACACACACAATTTCAAGTTTGCAGATATTATATTATTACAGATATTGTCTGCACTTATCAGATATGTGCTTTTTTGAACAGAGACAAAATTGTGATCTCCTATGGAACAGATCACTTTAAAATTTTAATTCTGCCATCACTTACTCACCTATATGACTTTCTTCTGTTGAACACAACAGGAGATCTGTGAAAGAATATTGCTGCTGTTTTCTATACAATGAAAGCATGCAATAACCACAAGCTGTCAAGCTATAAAAAGGAAAGAAGAAACACCTTAAAAGTGGTTCATATGAGACATGTGCTACTTAAGTCATGTCTTATAAAACTATACATTAGAGAAAATAAACGACAGACATTTATGTTTTTATCCACAGAAGACATCCAGAGTATTTAGAGAAAGTTACAACAACAGTAATCTGAAATGTAAAGTCCTAATTTGGCAACTTAAATGAAAACAATGCAAATGGCTCTAAAAAATTTACATTTGAGCTATGACTGTGTGTATTTTATGTTGTAAAACAAACTGTGATCATCTCTTCAAACTGCAGATTTGAATCATAAATCGAAACTGCTTTTTGAAAACCCGGAGGAAAACCCCCAAGGGAACCCATGACACAAAAAATGCAAATTCTCTTCCAGGTTTACGTTTTACATTTTTGTTCAGCGCACCATTGTATAACACATTATTAGTCATAACAGGTATGAATACATTATATAACATTGCATTTGTCCTTCAAATGATGTATGTTGCTTGAATGTCACCTCTGAGATGTGATCCGACTTTAACTTAGCTGTCAGTCATATAATAATCAGCCTGTCTGTAGGAAACACACACACACACACACACACACACACACACACACACACACACACACACACACACACACACACACACACACACACACACACAGGTACTTAATTCCACATGCACCTGGTCATCTTCCTCTCACCTACAGTGATGTAAGAGATAGAAACTACTGATGACCTTTGCCCTTCTTTAGAACAATGCATACCTGTGCACACATGCCTGAGAACAGACTGCAGTGAAGTTTAGAGTGGCCATTCACCGATCACCTGCTCACCTGAGGCTCAGCCATCTATCACACCTTCACTGCAGACTAGAGGAAACACCTCCAACCCCTACAGGCAACACACACACACACACACACACACACACACACACACACACACACACACACACTTTAATAGAGTTGAGACAAAAGCTTAAATCAGTCTTGACCCTATAATAGCTTTGAGAGGAAAACAAATATATTAAAGACTGATACAAATACAATTCAGATCAAAGCAGATAAATAGATAGCATCTCTCTCACACAATAAATTGAACACAAAGTTTGGTCCAAAAATCTAAAACTACATCTAAAATGCAAAATTGAACAAAAATTTGGGTGAAAAAAAGGAAATGATGCAAACTTTTATATATATTAGTTATTATTCCAAAATAAGAGGGATCATACAAAATGCATGTTATTTTTTATATTTAGTACTGACCTGAATAATATACTTTACATAAAAGACGTTTATATATAGTCCACAAGAGAAAATAGTAGTTGAATTTATAAATAATATATTTTCACACTGAGGGACTCATATGCAACTATTACAGAAGGTTCAACACTCACTGATGCTTCAGGGGAAACAATGTATTAAGAGCTAGGGGGTGAAAACTTTTGGAATTTGAAGATCAGGGTAAATTTAACTTGTTTTGTCTTCTGGGAAACATGTAAGTACCTTCTGTAGCTTCTAAAGGGCAGTACTAAATGAAAATTAAAGAAGTATATGATATTTAGGCAAAAAAGAAAAAGGTACACATCTTCATTCTGTTCAAAAGTTTACACCCCTGGCTCTTAATGCATTGTTTTTCCTTCTGAAGCATCAGTGAGCATTTGAACCTTCTGTAATAGTTGCATTTGAGTCTCTCAGTTGTCCTCAGTGTGAGAAAATGGATCTCAAAATCATACAGTCATTGTTGGAAAGGGTTTAAATACACAAAAATGTAAAAAAAAAAAAGAACTGTTCAGAAATGGGGTCATTTTTATAAATTCAACTACTATTTTTTTTTTGTGGACTATATGAAAACATCTTTTATGTGAAATATCTTATTCAGGTCAGTATTGAAAAAAATAACATGTGCTTTGTATGATCCCTCTTATTTTGGTAAAATAATTAACATTTTGGAGATTCTGCAGGGTGTATGAAAAGTTTTGACCTCAACTGTATATAACATCAACAGGTAACACCTCTATTATTCCATATTAATTCAATTAGTCATTAATAAATTATATAATGCTTATAAGATACTTAGATTTTCATACTGATAAAATAACATTAATAGTACTTAGAACATTTATAACTACCTGAATGCACAATTAGATGATTATATAATTATAATTATAGCATTATATAATGTATTAATAATTCTCTAATAACTTTAAATGACAAATTGTATAAACCTTAACCCATTTATAGAAATCATTTCATACAAAAAAAAAAAAAAAAAAAAAAAAAAATAATGAATACCCATGTACTGATTGATAAACCAGCATTGTATTTTATTTCTATCATAACTAGTGCTTTGCACACACAACGCTTTCAGAAAAGCAGTGGGGCTTGTGGCACTCCGGAGAAAGAAAACAGAGAAGGAAAAAAAAACACAATGAAAGAAAGATTATATATAATTATATTTATATACCAACCTCACAGCATTTACTCAGCAAGAACACAATATTTGGCAACCAATGACAACTCTAAAACTTCAAAAGTATAAAACACATTTAAGCATCTTCATCGAATACTATAATATGGATCTTCTACATTAACACTGATGAAAAACTTAAAAATAAAAAGAAAGCTGCTGGACTTCAACAGTCTTCCCTTTTTCTTTCATCCTTCATTCGTTTAGAGGACATCAGAGTGCTTTTCTTTATCCTTCAATCGTTTAAAGATGTTCCGAGTGCATTCCTCCCGAAACTGGCAGCATTTCAGACATAGGCAGGCGTTATTGAAAGGTTAGGAGCCAATGAGCTGCGGAAATTATGCGACGCAAGGGGTGTAAGTTCTCATGGAGAGCTCAGGAAGAGCTGCCTATCGACACTACTCGGCTTGGGAAAGAAACATCTTATGTACACATACGCACACACATTCATATTCAGTCACACAGAAATAAAACCGTCTAAAAGATTACGTACACATGTGCCTCGTACATACATGCACCTATATAGACATACATCGTCCACAAAGTCAGTCTAAGAACTTTTACCTTACCTTCTCCCTACAAACAGTCAGACAGGCACACACACTTTCAAACACACTTAGGGCGAATTCAAACACACTAAGTCCCTAGACAATACGCCAGGTGAAAGGCAACGGCACGCATATGACACCCGTTAATGATGTCATACACCCCCACAATGTCATATTTTATTTTTACTGACTTTCCCCCTTAAAAGATGGCACGCAGACACACACACACACACACACACACACACACACACAGAGAAGAAGTGAACTGTGTATACTGTATACATCTATATAATGCCTGTCCAAAAAAAAAAGCGCTGCAGAGGATATATGGAGAACTGAACTAAAACATACATACATTTATGGATATATATATGCGCGTATATATATGGATAGGTATCATATGCTACTACTGATATGTGTCTATGCATGGTCATTGTAACACTACGGACTCTGTTAAAGTGATAGTAAACGATACTGATGGAAATAGGAAATAAAATGTCCCGTCCAGATGTCTCCCTGTATCCATCCTTATATCCGTCCATTCATCCGAGTGGATCTCAATGTGGTGTGTGTGACGGTGAATGTTGGTCTTCAGGCAAAGGTGGGTCAGAAAGGAGAAACTGAACAGGTGTGTGTTGTATTGTTTTTTGTCACCTGTGATCTCCATCCCAGCCTCTATCTCTCAACATCCACCTCATAACATTCTTTATCTCCATTTAATCTTCTTCCTGTACTAACACCTTACATCCTAGGAAGAAAGAAAACAACAGAATTAGGTCACATTTTGAGCATGTATGGCTTAACATTCCTTAAAGGCATAGTTCACCCAAAAATGAAAATTCTGTCATGAATTACTTACTCTCATGTCGTTCCAAACCTTTAAGTGCTTTGTTTATCTTTGGAAAACAAATTAAGATAATTTTGATGAAATTCGAGAGCTTTCTGACCCTGCACAGACAGCAACGAAACTAGTTTGCAAGCAAATTTTGATTTAGTTTTAGTCATAGCCTTTTGACTAAAATGCTATTAGTTTTAGTCATATTTTAGTCATTTGAATTGCTTAAGTTTTAGTCTAGGTTTAGTCGACTAAATATCAAAAGATTTTAGTCAACTAAGTCTACAGTAAATTTAGTCAGCTAAAATCTAATGGGTTTATTTACAGTGTAATACATTTATTAAGCATTTCTCTGAAACTCATTATATAGGTTAGATTTTAGAAAAGACACCAATTTACCTGCGGTGACACACAACATGCCTTTATATTAAAATTAAATAAAACTTCTTTTCAATGAAATACCAATTGTTTAGACTAATTATGCATTCTTTATAACAACTTGTTTACCACATTCTTCATTCTTTCAAGCAGACATATTTATTTCATTAAATAAATTTGGATTAATCTTTATTAGGACTACTAAAGTGATTCAGTCAAGAGCAGTGATTTTCTGTCTTTCTTTTGTTGCTTGATTAACACCGCTGGCTCAGACAACAGCAACTAAATTAGGCTGCTGTCCCTTTAAAACCGAATGCACGGAAGCAATATACTGACACACTTCCAATATTTTCTGTACTGTTTACGTTCACTTAAGACGCAATAGCCTACGTTTACATGAATCTTCGACAAAACGGACAATTCAACATCATTTTGTCTATTTCTCTGTTCATGCGACACGAAAGAGTACTATGTGAGACACACTTTTTGTGTGTATGCTCAGAAAACCAGACCAAATTGAGTTCTCTTTTGCGTCGTCAAATTTGTCCTTATGTCTGCTCTTCTCTTACTCCCAGATACTGACATTTATGAATGTTTTATGAGACTTGCAGCAAGTGTATGTTAGCTTATGTCCTGCCAGATAGTTCAATAGGCTATGAAACAGTTCATATGTACACATCTAACCTCCTAAACATGCAGCAGATTCTTCTGAATGAATCTCTTCCTTAATCGTCTTCCTATTTAATCTCTTTTTATTAATTGATGAAAATGTCAGATTTTCGTCATAGCTTTTATCATCCACAATGAGTTTTAGTTTGTTATTGTCTCATTTCAATCAGTGAATTCCATTTGTTAGCAAATATTATGACAAAAATTATTAGTTATTGAAATGAACACTGACGCATATGCCATGGTACTCACGTGAACATGCACTAAAGACTGACAAGTAAGAGTTATTTTGGTTTTCTTTGTGCACAAAAAGTATTCTCGTGGCTTCATAATATTTAGGTTGAACTACTGATGTCACATGGACTATTTTAATAGTGTTCTTACGACCTTTCTGGGCCTTGAACATTTCAGTTGCATTGCTGTCTATGCACGGTCAAAAAGCTCTAAAACTTCATCAAAAACATCTTAATTTGTGTTCCGAAGATGAACGAAGGTCTTATGGGTTTGAAACGACATGAGAGTGAGTAATTAATGACAGAATTTTCATTTTTGGGGAAATAGCCCTTTAAGGCCACTTTCAATAAATTTAATATTAATCCCTATCATAGGACATTCATAAAAACACAGTAACTGTAGTTCACCTCCAGAGAAGCGACTCAACACGGTTGATGATTTCGGAGATGTCAAAGGGGAGGGGCATGTCAGGATCTTCATTACTCCAAAAGGGTCGGTCGACAGGCGCTTCCTCAGGGGGCAAGGTCTGTGCCAGGCTTGACTGGCATCTATTGGGACAGAAAAGGAAACAGCAACTTTATAACTGCACAAAGTTTAAATCCGACAGACACAATATGTGACCCTGGACCACAAAACCAGTTATAATGGTCAATTTTTGAATTTGAGATTTATACATAAACTGAAAGCTGAATAAATAAGCTTTCCATTGATGTATGTTAGGCTAGGACTTTATTTGGCCAAAATACTATTTGAAAATCTGGAATTTGAGGGTGCAAAAAAAATTATTGAGAAAAATAAAAATATTGAGAAAATAGCCTTTATAGTTGTCCAAGTGAAGTTCTTACTAATGCATATTACTAATCAAAAATTAAGTTTTGATATATTTACAGTAGGAAATTTACAAAATATCTTCATGAAACAGGATCTTTACTCAATATCCTAATGATTACAAATATACCCTGCTACTTATGACTGGTTTTGTGCTCCAGGGTCACATATAAAGATTGTAAATGAATGAATGAGTGAACGAATAAATAATTGCTTATACTATTTTCAGGCTATCATACAAAAGTTAGGGTCAGTAAGAGTATTTTTCTTTATAAGAAATGAATGCGTATTCAGCAAAGACAAGTTAAGACAAATGAATGTTACAAAAATAAGACTCAAATAAATCCTGCTCTTTTAACTTTAATAAATGCATCACGGTTCTCACAAAAACATTAAGCAGAAAAATAGTATGCAACACTGATAATAAGAAATGTTTATTGAGCAGCAAATCAGCATATTAGAACAATTTTTGAACCATACAATAGAAAACAGTTAAAAAATACTGACTACCAATACCTACTAAAACTTTTGAACAGTAGTGTATTTACACGTAACATTTCTTTTCATTGTAAAACTGATGCGAAAACACCCCCAGGTTACTCCATGTGCTTTCCAAGGAGTGTGTGAATAGTTCATTCCACCCTAAACACACAAAGAAGTGTGTGTTTGTCTAGAGGCAGTCCACACACTCATTTCCTGATTTCTTTACGACACACAATAACCTGCCCTAATGACACTTTTATAAAGAAACGAAGGACTGCGTGTCTTTTGTTAGCGTGTGTGTTCAAGTGTGTGTGTGTGGTATGGCATCATCCCCTTGCTCTTCTTTTGAACGAAGCCTCGGGAATGCACTTCTGCAATCCAGAAAGTTTAAGCAGTGTAAATCACCTTGTCAACACACCTGGCCAGTGCTGATTAATATCTCAGTCATTTACACCTGGGCAGGTGAAGCCTGTGGCTTTAATTCCACAGTAACTTTGATGTTACAGCATTTCATTTTGTCAGCTAATTAATACACAGACAGAGGGGTTTTCACTAGAATATGACAAGATAGCTTCTCATAAATATGACAAAACAGGGTGTGTTAGTGAGAATGTACCGCATCTCTGGTTGTGTGCGTGTATGTGAGAGAGACAAAAGGAGAGACAGAGAAAGAGAGAGAGAGGCACAAAGGCACAGCTTGCTGTCATTATGAATCAAAAATGCTATAAAAGATGAGCATGAACTTTTAACTGCACATGAAGAGAAATCTAAGGATATGTATAACACTGGCTCAATAAAAGGGATTTTTATTATATATCATCAGTGGTTATTTCAGGGTAATGAATAGGGATACATAGCTGCAGCAATGTGATAGTAAACAATTCAAAAGTTTGGAGTCAGTACTTTTATTCAGCAAGAGGACATTAAATGCTGACACATTTCCACTATCCTCACAAAAGCAATCCTAGCCTACAGTAAATACTCATCATCCTCCACACGAAGACTGCAGCGGTGCCCACAGGAGGCCAGTGTTATGGATGAGTCTTTGCTGTCCAGTGGTCAGAGGACAGCCCCTCTCTGACACTATTTGTGGTTATATATTTTGTAAGGGCCACTTAATGGTGGAGTGGCTCTCCTGTTAAGTGCTGTCTCTCCAACTGTGCCGGCCACATGAGAGGCTGCATTACACGCAGAGGGTGGAATTAGCATATAGCGCTTCAATATATCATCCTCATACTGCATCAGGGCTTGACAATAACATCCGTTAACATGCGCTAAGTACCCTAATGTAGCACATCAGTTCATAAATAATATGAGAGCTCGTTCTATACGCACGCGCGTGTGTGTTTAAACTCTCTCATCATTTACTGGATTATTGGAAGAGACAGAGAAGAGGGAACTGAAGTAAATAGACTGTGGTGAAAGAGACCGCAAGCACATGAATGAATGCCAGCCATAAAGATCCACATAAACATACACACTTGGAGGGATGGTTTGCATAAAAGTGAACTTTTGGCATCATGTATACACTCTTATGTTGCTCCAAACCTGTGAACGACAGGTGGAACTCAAACAGAAATATTTAGCAGAATGTCCAAGCTGTTTACTAACAATGAACAATATTTTTACAGCATCAATTGACCTTAAAGGAGTAACTACTATCAGAACAAAAATTTACAGATAATGTACTCAACCCCCTTGTCTTTCTTTCTTCAGTCGTAAGGAAATTATGTTTTTTGAGGAAAATATTTCAGGATTTCTCTCCATATAATGGACTTCTATAATGCTACTTCCAAAATGCAGCTTCAAAGGGCTCTAAACGATCACAGCCGAGGAAAGAATGGTCTTAGCAAAACGATCGGTTATTTTCTAAAACAAATTACAATTTATATACGTTTTAACCTCAAATGCTCGTCTTGGTCTAGCTCTGTGTGTACTCTGTGTAGAGATTAAAAAGTACATAAATTGTAAATGTATTTTGGAAATAACCGATCGTTTCGCTAGATAAGACCCTTCTTCCTCGGCTGGGATCATTTACAGCCCTTTGAAGCTGCATTTAAACTGCATTTTGGAAGTTCAAACTCGGGGGCACCATAGAAGTCCATTATATGGAGAGAAATCCTGAAATGTTTTCTTCAAAAAAAATTTCTTTACGACTGAAGAAAGACATTTTCACTTTTACATGGAGTATCACGATAGGACGGTGTAGAGTTGACAGGAACACAGGAAGAGAGAGACAGAGAGAGGCAGGAATGGGATCGGGAAATGTCCTCAAACCGGGATTCGAACTCAGGTCGAACACTGCCCACTAGGCCTTTTTCTGAATCCCCAAAAAACCTAAACAGTCTCAATTATCAAGCCATTTTGATTTTCTGAGAACGTTGATGTACTGCCCCATATTAGCATATTTCTGCCCTCAGCCAGTAGTACGTGTCCATCATTTTCCCCGCGCTCGAGCAGCTGTAGCGACAATGTCTCGTAAGCAATACAGGTGTTTTGTAGCTGAATGTAAAAGTGAACATTAGAGTCTTTATTTTCTCCCAACATCAGAGCCACTGAGGATGCAGTGGATTAGTTTTATTTTTGATGGTAATTCGCCACTGAATCCACAAAAAAATGTGCTCATTATCGTTTAACGCTGCAAAAAATGCTTTTCTTACTTTTTTTTTGGTCTCGTTTCCAGCCAAAATATCAAAAAAATCTTAAATCAAGAAAGATTTTCTAGACGAGTAAAAAAAAATTTGTTTTCAGAAAAAAACAAGTCAAAATTAAGTGACTTATGCTTAGAACAAGCAAAATAATCTGCTAATGGGGTAAGCAAAAAAATCTTATTTCAAACAGAAAACAAGATTATTTTTCTTACCCCGTTGGCAGATTATTTTGCTTGTTTCAAGCAAAAACGCACTTAATTTAGATTTTTTTCTGAAAACTAGACAATCATTTTTACTCATCTAGAAAATCCTTCTTGATTTAAGGTTTTTTAGATATTTTGGGTGGAAACAAGACAAAAAATCTAAATAAGAAAAGCATTTTTTTGCAGTGAAAGAGACGGGTCAGAGCTGAACAAAGCTGTTTTTGACCAGGTAAAAAGGGTGTTGTTTTACTTGACCATTATGTCATTTTAACCAAAGTATGCTGCAGACATTTCATGAAGACTCCGATGTCCCTTTTGCGATAATATTTACAAAAAAAAAGTAATATAAATGTAAAATTTCAAGTTTTATAAATTCATTTCAATATACACTACTATATAAAAATGCAGCAGAAATTAATCTTAAAGTAGTTCATATGACTACATATATCTTATGCAATATATTACAAGTATTACAAAGTCATTTGACAGTATTGCATTGAGAAGAGACAAAAATGACAAAATATCGTACTTGACAACCAAGGTTACCATTCACTGGAAAACAACAGCTTGGACTTTCAAAAACATTTAGTTTTGTGTTCAATGGAAAATAAAGAAAGTCATAGACGTTTGGAAAGACAAGATGGCGAATCACTGACTACATGATTTTCCTTTTAATATGGTACAGCATTATTTGTGGTGAGAATTAACATAAATGTGACCCTGGACTACAAAACCAGTCATAAGGGTAATTTTTTTGAAATTGAGATTTATACATTATATAAAAGCTGAATAAATAAGCTTTCCATTTATGTATGGTTTGCTAGGACAACATTTGGCTGAGATCTGAGGGTGCAAAAAATCTAAATATTGAGAAAATTGCCTTTAAAGTTGTCCAAAGTTCTTTTTAGCAATGCATATTCTGATATATTTACAGTAGGAAATTTACAAAATATCTTCATGGAACATGATCTTTACTTGGCCAATCATTTTGACCCATATAATGTATTTTTGGCTAATGCTACAAATATACCCCTGCTACTTAAGACTGGTTTTGTGGTCCAGGGTCACAAAGGGATCAATCGCACAAGATGGAAATTCTATCATCATTTACTCACCCTCAAGTTGTTTAAGTTATTTCGTTATTCAGTTGAGCACAAAAGATGATTCTATCAAACAGCTGATGTTAGACACTAACTTCCATAGTATGGGCAAAAATCTTTGAAACAACACAAGAGTGAGTAAATGATGACAGAATTTTCATTTTTGGGTGAACTATACCTTTAAACAATCTCCCAAATTCAAACATTATTGACATTATACCACCGAATTACCTCCGAATCAAGAATGTGCATTACTGAATCATTTAGGTTCAAGAAATTCACTTAAACACATGCAGCGCTTCACTCTGTATCACATTTCCACACGCAGTCAGTGCTTAAGAGTAAAGACACAAAGTGTGTGTGGACTGTTGGAAGTATATTTGGAAGTGTATGCCAACCATCCATACAGATTAACCTCTGCGAGATGCAGTCTACCTCTCCCATCTGACCCGCGCTCAGGAGAGATCGACGTTACAATCACTCATTTCAATTTGCTCTGAAACCCTATAACCCTACAGCCAGGCCTGCTGGAATAGCGAGCTAATGTGGAGGGAAGGAGATCTATCACCTCTGTTCTTCTGGGGGGCGGCTCACATACTCCCACCCGACACATTCGGCGCACTTGAACTTCGACTCGGTCCGCGAACAATGCGACGCACACACGCACACCTGGCCTCCCAGCTGAAACTAACCACTTTAGCTAAAGTGAGTGTTAATTATGGACAGGCAAAGCAGTCAATAAAAGGTTAATGCAGGAGGCAGTGGATAAATTCCTTTAAGCATTGCATCACTAGGCCATCTCTGGGCGGCACGCAAGGCTCTCTCTGTGTCTGATCAATACATTTTACTGTAATGTTCTCCGCATCGATTTCCCTCGCTCTCTGAATCCTCCTCCGACTGAGATAAACTAGAAGAGAGGGGGAGTGAAAAGCAAGAACCAACTGATAAATGAAATGATTAAAACCTCTTTTCAGTTGGACTTTCCCTCTCTCTGACATATTGCTGTGGTTTATAGCACAGCGCTGGACTTCACCTCCGAGGTCGTACATTACCTGCCCCCCACTCTTAAAGGGAGTAAAATGCCCTTATTAGACAACATCAGAGCTTCTGCCCACCGCCATTACGCTGATAGATGTAGGGCTAAAATGCTGGGTACACAGACAGGAGACAATGCTAATTGCATTAGCCCACCAGGAGATCATTTACAACCATACAGCTACAAATGGGCCTGTTTGATTAGGACATTACGGTGATGTTAGCCTGTGTGTGCTTTCCTGTATCTGCACGCGATAAGCGCTATTTGTACAACAGCGTGTCTCTACGAAGTCTGCGGTTGGTATACGCCTGCTGTGAAATTCACAGATATTTGATGGGGTTACTCATACGGGGTGAATTTTTTTCGTTTTCATTTCACGCGCACAGGTGTTAAGGGTGTGTGTGTACTTTTTACGATTTTTGGCAGTGATCAGCCCTGTTCAGAGAATGCCATCAAACGAGTCATGCAAAAACAAGTGAGTCAATCATAAATCATAATTTGGCTCTAAGGCCCATGCAAGCAATCACATCTCCAATATAAAAGTACGAACAAGCACACTGATAACATCTTCAACAGATTCTTCAGTCTCATTTAAAACTACAAAAAGGGTTTGCCTGGTTATAAAACTTGTTTTCTGTTGTTTTTGTTTGAGATGAAGTAAAACAAACAGGTAAAGTTCAAACTGGGTAGTGAGCACCTAAGTTAAGTTTTAGGAACAATAACAATTCAGTTTCATCAAAACAAAACAAAACAAAACAAAACAAAACAAAACAAAACAAAACAAAACAAAACAAAACAAAACAAAACAAAACCAAACCAAACCAAACCAAACCAAACCAAACCAAACCAAACCAAACAAAACAAAACAAATAAAATAAAATAAAATTAACCCTGGAGCACAAAACCAGTCTTAAGTAGCACGGGTATATTTGTAGCAATAGCCAAAAATACAATGTATGGATTTTTCTTTTATGCCAAAAATCATTAGGATATTAGGTAAAGATCATGTTCCATGAAGATGCTTTGTAAATTTCCTACCATATATATGAAAACTTATTTTTTGATTAGTAGTATGCATTGCTAGGAAATTCATTTAGCGATTAGGCAATTTTCTCAATATTTTGATTTTTTTTTTTTTTTGCACCCTCAGATTCCGGATTTTTAAATAATTTTATTTCAGCCAAATATTGTCCTCTCCTAACAAACCAATCAAAATATTCAGCTTTCAGATAAAAAAAAAAAAAGACACTTATGACTGTTTTTGTGGTCCTGGGTCACATACACTGCCGCTCAAAAGATTTTTACTGCTTTTTAAATGTTTTTTTCTGCTCATAAAGGCTACATTACTTGATTAAAAATACAGAAAAAACTGTAATATTGTGAAATGTTAATGCAATTTAAAATAGTGGTTTTCTATTTTAATATACTTTAAAATACAATTTGTTCCTGTGATGAAAAACTGAATTTTCAGCATCATTACTCCAGTATTTAGTGTGACATGATCCTTCAGAAATTATTCCAATATGCTGATTTATTATCAATGTTGGAAACAGTTGTGCTGCTTAATTTTTATTTATTTATTTTTTTATACCTGTGATACTTTTTCAGGATTCTTTGATAAATATAATGTTAAAAAGAACAGCATTTATTTAAAACAGAAAACTTTTGTAACAATTAACACGTTCAAAGTTGAGGGTCAGTAAATTATTATTTTTTTTCTCTCTTTGAAAGAAAATAATACTTTTATTATTTTTATTAATAAAAGTTATAGTAAAGACTTAAATTGTTAGAAAAGTTTTTTTTTTTTTTAAATAAACAAATGTTGCTCTTTTTTTGATTCAAAGGATCCTGAAAAAAGTATCACAGGTCCCAAAAAAATATTAGGCAGCACAACTGTTTCCATCATTCATAATAAAAGTAATAAATCAGTACATTAGAATGATTTCTGAAGGATCATGTGACACTGAAGACTGGAGTAATGGCTGATGAAAATTCAGCTTTGCCTTAGAAATAAATTATATTTTAAAGTATATTTTGAATTGCAATAATATTTCATAATATTACTTTTTTTGAGCATAAGACTTTTTTTTAACTGTATATAATTTCAAAATTATATAACTCTGGAAAAATACATTTAAAATATTAGTAAACGTGTGTAAGTGTGTATGCGGGTGGGTAAGTATGTGGGTGAATAAGTGGTGTGTGATTCTTTTAAAAACCCCAGGCTAATAAAACTAGCATTTGATCTACCATTTCCCCTAATTAATGGCTGTAAAAAACAGACCAAAGTAGTTCCCCTCTTTTTCTTTCTTTTGCCACGTGTGTAAGTGGGTTAGGAGACAATGAGCATTGCTATATTTGGGTGGCAACGAGTCCACCAGAAGCAGGAGGTCTTTAGCATCTGCACGCTAACAGTTCAGAGCAGACCACATGAAACAAGCTCTCCCAAGCTCTGCTACAGGACACACAGACACCGCAAAAGAAAACGGGGACAGACCCCGCCAGCACACCTTTACTCAGACGGCCTCGTTTGATGTGGTGAGAGTGGGTGTCTGGGTCCTAACCCAACCAGATGACATGAAAAACACACACACACAGCGGTTGCCTCTAAACGGTTCTCATAATTGGGGTAATAAAAAAGGGGCTGAAGTCTTAAGCTGATTGCAGAGGAGGCCACTGCTGTCTCTGAACTCTCAAAACCAGGTGGACGTCTATTAGCCTGTTAACACCGTAACAAATTATCCCACACGCCCCTCCGATCGCCCCCCTCAGGCCTCATGAAAGAACACAGCCAGATGTCAACACCAGCACCGGTTTACAGCACACATGACACGCCGGTACACACGGAGACAGGTTGTAATAAGAAGAAGTGTGTGAAGAGGGCAACAGTCAAGCCTGAAGTCGTTTGTCTGTCAGTCAACTCTGTTAAATGACACTTGAATGAAGCTGCATGGGTCTCAGTGTCCTTTTGGATGCTGTCCCACCTGGACTCTAGTCCCTCTGGGTGTCATCAAGGTAAAAACAAATAGCGTTGCAGTAACATGTGCCCTGACATGTTCAACCACTCCATTTTGTCACCTACTGAGGTGACAGCCTGCCACATACAACACTCTGATATTCTGGGCCAAAACTAATTAGTGGGTTTTAAAAAGACACTAGGGTTTTTTTTCACTCTGATGGTGTTTATTTACATGTCTGAATGAAATATGGAGCGAGTGGGAGAAAGAGAAGGCTATATATGCGTATGTGTGTGTGTGTGTGTGTGTGTGTGTGAGAGAGAGAGAGAGAGAGAGAGAGAGAGAGAGAGAGAGAGAGAGAGAGAGAGAAAATGCCTGAGGGAGAGGAGGTTATGAGGTTCTGAATGTTTGCAGTTTTTCACAGGGGAGTGTTTGAGGGCCAATAAATCTCGGAGTGATCAGGAAGTGGATAACAGCGAGGTTGGGAACACTAACACTGCGTTTAACATGTTAAATGTCTGCCACATGAAAACTGACAAAGCACCAGTAAAACGATCAGTCTCATGGATACATAAAAGAGCATACACCTGTATGCGTACAGTACGTGTCCTGTGTGCTCAACGTGACATACACAAGCCCTGTGGGCATCACAGAGTGGAAAGAAATGAGACAAAAAGGCCTGTTGTGACAGATATACTGCAAATTCGGTGCAGTCACATGACCTGCCTCCACTGGACATCTATAAAGCCCACATGATCAAAATAGTCTGCTAATTATAGATAAGTCAGAGAAAGAAAGAGAAAGCATAGCATTTAAATCGTTAAATACATCAATATACAAAATACGTACAAAATCAAAACTATTCCTTCTCAGTACTAATTGATCTTAAGGTAATATTTATGGAAGCCCATTTCTGCCGCATAAGAAAAAAAAATCATGCTTTAAGTCGAAATTATGACATACTTGTCATAATTACGAGATAAATAAAATCTAAATTATGAATTGAAAAGTCATAATTATATTTAAAAGTCGTAATTACGAGATAAAAAGCCACAATTCTGACTTAGTCAAAATTATGAGATAAAAAGTCAAAATTATAACTTTAAAAGTCTGAAATTATGACTTTAGTCATAATTATGAGATAAAAAGCAAAAAATATGACTTTAAAAGTATGAAATTGACATACTTAAGTCATAATTACAAGATTAAAGTAGAAATTACGAGATATTATGACAAGTCGAAATTACGAGATAAAAAGTGAAATTTAAGATTTAAAGTTGAAATTATGAGATAAAGTCAACATTATGGCTTATAAAGTCGAAATTACGACTTAAAAAGTCAAAATCATGACTTTTAAAGTCTGAAATTATGACTTAAGTCATAATTATGAGATAAAAAGTCAAAATTAGGAATTTAAAAGTCATAATTATGAAATAAAAATCCAAAATTGACTTTAAAAGTCTGAAATTGACATACTTAAAGGGATAGTTCACCCAAAAATGAAAATTTGATGTTAATCTGTTTACCCCCAGGGCATCCAAGATGTAGGTGACTTTGTTGACGTGACTGATGCCAAACTCGTGCTCATGACAGATGGACCTGGCTGTGTATCAAAGGTAAAAAAATGATATAAATACTGTTCAGTTTCTCGCAAAAAACGATCGTTTCGTGTCTTAAGACATCAATGTATCATCACGAGCCGCAGGGTGTAATTTGGATTTGTCTGTGCATGTTTTTGTTTACTTTTAAAGGTTTGGTGCCCATCGACGTCCATGATAAGGCTGGCAGACTGCACCGGTTTTCGTTAAAAATCTTTGTTTGTGTTTTTCTGAGGAAACAAAGTCACCAACATCTTGGATGCCTTGGGGGTAAGCAGATAAACATCAAATTTTCATTTTTGGGTGAACTATCCCTTTAAGTCATAATATCTCGTAATTCCTACTTTCATCTTGTAATTGTGACTTAAGTCGAAATTATGATAAAAAGTCAAATGTATGACTTAAAAAGTCGAAATTATGACTTAAAAGGTCGAAATTATGACTAAAAGTCTGAAATTATGAGATAAAAAGTAAAAATTATGACTTTAAAAGTCTGAAATTGACATACTTAAGTCATAATTATGAGATAAAAGTCGAAATGACGAGATATGGCAAGTCGAAATTATGAGATAAAAAGTCTAATTTACGACTTAAAAACTCTAAATTATGAGATAGTCAACATTATGACTTATAAAGTTGAAATTATGACTTAAAAAGTCGAAATTATGACTTTGAATGTCTGAAATTATGAGATAAAAAGTCAAAATTATTACTTTAAAAGTCTGAAATTGAGATACTTAAGTCATAATTATGAAATAAAAAGTCGAAATTAAGATTTAAAAAGTACAAATTCTGACTTCTTAAATTTAAATTATGAGATAAAAAGTCAAAATTATAACTTTAAAAATCTAAAATTTACATACATAATTACATGATAAAGTCGAAATGATGAGATAAAAATTATATAAAAATCCAAATTATGACTTAAAGTTGAAAAGTATGACGTGCTGACTCGCTATCAATTTTATTTTTTTTAGAAATTTTAAACTCATAACTATGACACAATTTTAAGCTGTATAAATTTACCTAAAATCTAAAATTTACATACATAATTACGTGATAAAGTCGAAATGATGAGATAAAAAGTGGAAATTATGACCTGCTGACTCGCTATCGACTGTCTTAATAACTATGACTTAAGCCAGCCATAATTTTGACTTTTTATCTTGTAATTTCAACTTTTTATCTCATAATTACGACATTTAAAATCATAATTTCGACTTTTTATCTCATAATTATGACACTTAAAGTCATAATTTCAATTGAGTAAGTCATAATTTCAACATTATACTAATATATTTTCACAATTTTAAGCTGTATAAATTAACCTTATAATACACCACTGTTCAAAACTTTGATTTCAGTATTTTTTTTATCAAAAGTGACAGAAAAGACATTTATAATGTTACGAAAGATTTCTATTTTAAACAAAATTATATCAAAAATTCATCAAAGAATCCTTTAAAACCGGGGTCGTCAACTGGCGGACCGTGAAAGCTTTTGACATATTTAAATAAAAAAAAAAAAAGCCAAACGCTAATTTCTAATAAATAAATTTATATCAGGCACACCAGGGTCAGCATTTGGGTGCAATCTTCCGTGCAGTCATGAGAGCAGAGATTGGCGCATTGCGTACAGACAGATGTAGCTTTCACTGTTATTCAACTGCGCAATATGTTAAAGTGAAAGTAAAAACAGCGCTTTCAGTATCTGACGTGCACATTCTCTCAGAGACAATGATAGATGAATATACTCAATATGCTGATATTAATTTACTTCCCTAATATTTCTCTTGTGCACTGAACACAGTGGGGAAAAAATAAAAAGATTGTATTTTGTGTAGGCTAAGGGTTGTTTTTGAAAGTCTGTGTTTAAAATAATTAATTTTCATTGATGACTGCAGTATTATTAGGGGTTAAGAAAGTCTTAATTATGATTTCAGGTTGTCTTAAATGTGGGGACTAAAAGGCAAGAATTGCGATGAAACTTTATAAGGCTATCCATTGAATAAATATGAGCGCTGCACATTTCAAAGTCAGCTGCAGCGCTGCTTTGTGTACCATTCTGACAGCGCCTCCTGCTGGAAGAGAATGATCTGACATTTTTAATCAGCTCGTATCAATCTTCTGTTATCAAAAAGACCAATGTGAAAATCAGTCCTAGTTTTAGGCAGCAAACACGTAGAGTTGTAAATGTGAACTGATGGATCGACAAGATCATGTGTTATACAAATTTAAACAATTAAGGCAGTAAAATATGTATATGTTAATTAATATAATACTTGATTTACAATAATTGGTTAAAATAATATACGAATTGATACTTTTGACTCTTGAAGGCTGGAATGTTAAGTTTATAATTTAAGAAATCTTTTTTGTTTTGTGAAATCCGCATCTGAATTGTAAATCATGCTTTTTACATTCATTTTAATTATTTATTTATTTATTTATTTTTTGTTCAGGTCTTTAAAAAGGTATTTAAATGTCTAGAATTTAAGCTAAAATACATTGCAGAAACTCAGGTCTCGCAAAAAACATAAATAGTTTTTTATATATAATTGTCCGGACCTCGGCTGGTGAGCAGGGTTCATTACTGGACCTCGAGCTGATTTAGTTTAAAGACCCCTGCTTTAAAAAGTGTCAAAATCTGTTTTCAACGTTGATATATGTTTCTTGAGCACCAAATCTACAGTCGTGGCCAAAAGTTTTGAGAATGACACAAATATTAGTTTTCACAAAGTTTGCTGCTAAACTGCTTTTAGATCTTTGTTTCAGTTGTTTCTGTGATGTACTGAAATATAATTACAAGCACTTCATACGTTTCAAAGGCTTTTATCGACAATTACATGACATTTATGCAAAGAGTCAGTATTTGCAGTGTTGGCCCTTCTTTTTCAGGACCTCTGCAATTCGACTGGGCATGCTCTCAATCAACTTCTGGGCCAAATCCTGACTGATAGCAACCCATTCTTTCATAATCACTTCTTGGGGTTTGTCAGAATTAGTTGGTTTTTGTTTGTCCACCCGCCTCTTGAGGATTGACCACAAGTTCTCAATGGGATTAAGATCTGGGGAGTTTCCAGGCCATGGACCCAACATTTCAACGTTTTGGTCCCCAAGCCACTTAGTTATCACTTTTGCCTTATGGCACGGTGCTTCATCGTGCTGGAAAATGCATTGTTCTTCACCAAACTGTTGTTGGATTGTTGGAAGAAGTTGCTGTTGGAAAGTGTTTTGGTACCATTCTTTATTCATGGATGTGTTTTTGGGCAAAATTGTGAGTGAGCCCACTCCCTTGGATGAGAACCAACCCCACACATGAATGGTCTCAGGATGCTTTACTGTTGGCATGACACAGGACTGATGGTAGCGCTCACCTTTTCTTCTCCGGACAAGCCTTTTTCCAGATGGCCCAAACAATCGGAAAGAGGCTTCATCTGAGAATATGACTTTGCCCCAGTCCTCAGCAGTCCATTCGCCATACTTTTTGCAGATGATCAATTTGTCCCTGATGTTTTTTTTTTGGAGAGAAGTGGCTTCTTTGCTGCCCTTCTTGACACCAGGCCATCTTCCAAAAGTCTTGGCCTCACTGTGCGTGCAGATGCGCTCACACCTGCCTGCTGCCATTCCTGAGCAAGCTCTGCACTGGTGGCTCTCCGATCCCGCAGCTGAATCCTCTTTAGGAGACGATCCTGGCACTTGTTGGACTTTCTTGGACACCCTGAAGCCTTCTTAACAAGAATTGAACCTCTTTCCTTGAAGTTCTTGATGATCTTATAAATTGTTGATTTAGGTGCAATCTTAGTATATGCAAACTGCTATTATAAAAACTTAAGCAGCAACTTTTCCAATTTCCAATATTTATGTAATTCTCAAAACTTTTGGCCACGACTGTACATATTAGAATGATTTCTGAAGGATCATATGACACTTCTATTACAAGAATAAATTAATTTTAAGATTACGATATTAAAACATTTTATTTTATTTAAACATTATTGTTACTTTAATTTGTAATGGTACTTTTGAATTTCTGATTAAATATATGCAGCCTTGGTAAGCCTGAGAGACCTAAAAAAAATCTTACCAACCCTAAACTTCTGAAAGGCAATGTATTATGAATGAAAATGAATTAACTTTGAACAATAGCATAATTATGAATTAACATTAATTGAAATGAATAAATGCTGTGTAAAAAGTGCTTATTGTTAGTTCATGATACCCAATGCATTAGAAAACCTTGTACTGAAATGAGAGCACACAAAATAACTAAACAGAAGAACAATGGTGAAAAGCATTCTCATAATGAGTTTGAATAACATAGGCTCATGCATACACAAACACACACACACACACACACACACACACACACACACACACACACACACACACACACACACACACACACACACACACACACAAAAAACACCAAATCAAACGGGCAAATACAATAACAACAGATGACGTGATGGTGATTAGATGATTACAGTGGAGGCAGAAGTGGAAAAAAAAGACTAATTTTGGGTGGTGACACTAGCCCTGTATCATTAGTCTATTCAAACAGCATGAATGAATTCATGTCATCTCATTAGGAACAAACACAGTCATGTTCTAACACACATGCCGCTGTTTGCCAACATATCCTGGACACGTACCACTAATATTTCGCTTCCGTAAACTCAGAGGACAGGACAGGTTGGTCTCAATTACTAAGAAATAGTTGCACTGACAGAGCCGCAGGTGCTAACTGTCATGTTCTCAGCTAATAAGTACGTGTGAAATAGGACAAACTACCTGCTAGAGTAATTTAAGAGTACTGGGTGCGAAGCTAACAAAGTTACAAAGTGACAGATCATAGAAAAGGAATTCAGTCAAATATGAGCAGCATGCATGCAGTGAATGATCTACATGTAATTAGACTGAAACTAAAAAATCAAAAGAACAAATTAAAGAGAACATCCACTAGGTGTTTGAATCACCTGCTCCTCCTGCTGTGTGAATAGCGTTTTTGCAGCCTATTAAGTAAATAGTGTAATTAAAACAGTGTGGCATTTAAAAGCCTGTGAACTGCCAACAATTTGTTTAAGGGAGCGGTCAGGCCGAGCAGGCCCCTGGGGCAGTGCAATGAGCAGGTAGCAGAATCATAGACATGGGTAATGGGTGGAGGATGTGTGTTTACACAGTGAGTGAGTGTTAGAGAAAGAAAAAGGGGGGGAAATTAAGAGAGCAAATTGAATAACTTATGTGTGTTCGTTTAAAAGGATGTGCGCTAGATGTAAGATGGAGGCGATGTGTAATAATGTGTGTTAACGGTAATGAAGCACCGTACTTAAAGTGATAGGTAAACACACGCTTGACAGAATCAAACAGGTTATCTTTGTTGTGAATAGAATGGATATTTCCCATCCACTGATATTAGGAAAGCAATTTGCTGTGTAATGTACCCAACCCTTTGTCTACACCGTCTGAGCTTTACTAGCGTCAACACGCAAACAAAAAGTCACAATGAGGGTTTACAGAAGCCTTTGTGTTTTTGCAGTGGCCTCATACCTTAAGGACTAACTTAGGCATTGAGACTAAAGAGCTCATGAACAATTGAACTGGAGAAGGTTCTTAAAGAGGACAATGGGAATGTTCCAATTCAAACAGAACTTTCTATAGAGCACAATAGCAGGATAAACATGTGAGATTTGTCTCAGTTTCCAGTAAAACTCATGTAATGCAATACAGCAGCAGCAGCGAATCAGGACAAACACAAAGAAAATAGCTATCAAACTCATGTTCGAAATTATTTATCTTTTGGTCCGCTTGTATAAGGTTAATCATAATTGGTTTTTAAATGACCATTTTCACCTACTCGGATCCTTAAATGTTACACTTTCTGCTGCTTTACCTTCAAAAAGTTATATTTGAAAGGATTAATTCAATTTCAGAAAAAAAAAATTGATAATTTACTTACCCCCATGTTATCCAAGATGGTCATGTCTTACTTTCTTCAGTCGAAAAGAAATTACGTTTTTTGAGGAAAACATTCCAGAATTTTTCTCCATATATGGGGATCAACAGGTTAAAGGTCCAAACTGCAGTTTCAGTGCAGCTTCAAAGGGCTCTACACAAATCCAGCTAAGGGATAAGGGTCTTATTTAGTGAAACGATAATAATTTTCTAAAAAATAAAAATAAAAATGTATATACTTTTCAACCACAAATGTTCTTCTTGCACTACAGTAGCTTGACTTTATGGATTACGTAGTCACGTTGGAAAGGTCACGCATGACTTAGCAAACATGCAAAGAAAGTCAAAAGCCTACACAAAATGGTAAAATGACAACGTCGGACAATTTTGAAGTTGACAAAATGAGATTTTTTTCCGTACCCTACATTTTTGACCCTAACTAACCACAGTGACCTTTTCAACATGATTACATAGTTGTAGATATGCATCGCAGAGCTAATGCAAGACAAGCATTTGTGGTTAAAAAGTATATACATTTTTATTTTTTTTAGAAAATGACCAATTGTTTCGCAAGATAAGACACTTAGTCCTCAGGTGGGATCATGTACAGCCCTTTGAAGCTGCAATGAAAAAGCAATTTGGACCTTCAACTTATTGATCACCATTGAAGTCCACTATATGGAGAAAAATCCTGGAATGTCTTCCTTAATAACCTTAATTTCTTTTCAACTGAAGAATGAAAGAAATGAACATTTGGGATGACTTAGGGGTGAGTAAATTACCAGGAAATTTTTATTCTAAGTTACTAATCCTTTAACCTGTGTGTCTATTTGTGACCAGGGGTTGATAAACACACATACAATATCTCACAAAAGTGAGTACACCCCTCACATTTCAGCAACCATTTTAGTATATCTTCTCAAGGGACAATACTATAGAAATGAAACTTGGATATATTTTAGAGTCAATGTGCAGCTTGTATATCAGTATAGATTTACTGTCATGTAAAAATAACTCAACATACAGACATCATTGTCAAAAATAGCTGGCAACAAAAGTGATAGCAGTATGTTGTTTAACAATGCAAAGCCACATGTCCTATTCATCATGTTTATGTTTTTGTCTACTTGACAGGACCATACAAAGTTGTGTATCTTGTATTAGAGCAGTTAAAATTAGATGCTTTAAGTACAATTCTCTCATACTGACCACTAGATGTTCAACATGGCACCTCATGGCAAAGAACTCTCTTAGGATTTGAGAATTAGAATTGTTGCTCTCTACAAAGATGGCCAAGGCTATTATAGGTTCAGTAACACCCTGAAACTGAGTTACACTTCAGTGGTCAGGGTCATACAGAGGTTTTCCAATATGGGTTCCATTTGGAGCAGGCCTTGCAAGGGTCAATCAACGAAGTTGAGGACTCGTTCTGTGCTTCAGGTGCAGAACCTGGCTTCAAAAAACAGATGCATGAGTGTTGCCAGCATTACTTTAAAGGTTGCAGAAGTAGAAGATCAACTTGTCAGTGCTCAGACCATACGTCGCACACTGCAACAAGTGGGTTTGCATAGGCGTCGTCCCAGACAGAAGCCTCATCTGAAGCTGGCTCACAAGAAAGCCCACAAACAGTTTGCTGAAGACAACCTGTCCAAGAGCATGAATTACTGGAACCATTTCCTGTGGTCTGATGAGACTGTAAGATAAACTTGTTTGGCTCAGATGGTGTCCAGCATGTGTGGCGATGCCCTGGTGAGGAGTACCAAGAAAATTGTGTCTTGTTTGCAGTCAATGGTGGTGGTAGCATCATGGTCTGGGGCTGCATGAGTGCTGCTTGCAGTGGGGAGCTGCAGTTCGTTGAGGGAAACATGGATTCCATTATGTACTGTACATTCTGGAGCAGAACATGATGCCTTCCCTCCAGAACGGCAGTTTTCCAACGTGATAACGACCCCAAACACACCACCAAGATGACAATTGTCTTTCTGAGGAAGATGAAGGTAAAGGTGATGGAGTGGCCAAGTATGTCTCCAGATCTGAACAATATTAAGCACCTGTGGGGCATCCTCAAGCATAAGGTGGAGAAGCACCAATGGCGCTAACACAAAATATTGACACTTTGGACAAGTTCACTTAGGGTGTACTCACCAGCTATTTTGACAATAATGGCTGTATGTTGAGTAATTTTCAGGGGACAGTAAATCTATACTGCTACAAACTGCACAGTGACTACTCTAAAATATATCCAAGTGTCATTTCTATATGATTGTCCCTTGAGAAGATAAACTAAAATGTTTGCTGAAATGTGAGGGGTGTACTCACTTTTGTGAGAGACCTTATATTATCAAATCAAAACAACAACAACAACATACAATTAAACCTTTAACACACAGCTCCACCCAACTTTCTACGATAAAAACATCAAGAGCTCACACTTATTAAATTGCAAGCAGAATTAGTTCAACAAATTTCATTGACTCTTAAGGGGCCATTCACACAGCACATTGTTACGTTAAAAACAACACAGGAAGCAGGGAAGTTCAATGAAAAAAAAAAAGTCTAGAAATGTGTTTTCTGAATGCCACATTTTTAGAATGCCGTGCCATGAGCAAGAAGCTGCAAAAGATGTAGGACGTGAGTGCGATGGTCAAACACGTTCATCTACTGCTTGTTTACATAAACAAAACAGTTGAAGAGCAGCATAGTGGAATGCAAAAACAGCATTCAAAGGTGCAGTCACATTAGCAAAATTGTAGGCGACTTTCGCCCTCAAACTAAATTCCCGATCAAGGGAATTCCTTGAAAGACGAACTGGATTTCATATCAAAAATTTGCAGAACATCAGTAAATGTGACCGCACCTTAACTCAGCATGTTCGGAGGCAGTTTGATTTGAACCCAATCATACACTAGCTATTACATTTAAACCCAACATAAAAACATCTGCTAGTACGTTATTAACAAACCTGTTCAGTACAATGTAACAGACATAATAATTATAGTAATTTAAGTGACAAGAATCATAGATTTAAATGCTATACAACTTTCCTCTTATCATATGGGGAGAAAAAAAACTTGTCAGGGCAATAACTTTTTTCTTGATTTTTTTCTAATTCAAAGAATCCGCATGGGGCTCCCAAATTGTGTTGTTGTTCCAAAGGTGGTTTCTTAATTCTTTTTGGACTCGGGACAAAGTTGAAGTTATGAAAATTGTTTTCATAGTACACTGAACTCTTTTATCTCAGAAGATCAAGCAAAATTCAATTCCTCATGATGTGACCTTTACGTTTTTGCAAGTATAATTCAGCATCGCTGTGTTTAGCAGCAGTAATTGTTTCCTCTGCTTCATGCGATTCCCATTAAAGCTGCATAAACCACACTGTAATCTTTCTGAACCTCGGTGGATGGCTGCGTTCACCCACAGAGCTCAGCTACGGGGGACGGCGAGATGACCGGCTTAAGGGGTTAACTGCTGATCTGGAAACAGCAGGGTGGATCGCTAAAGGGGCTCAGTTGTCAGACTCGCAGACCCTCGGCTGGCCCGAGGCCAGTGTCTAAGAGCAAACAAGCATGAGCCAGACAGCCCAGTCAATCTGAGAGATTACACTCTTCACAACTGTTTAGCCTCTGCACTCCTGGAACGAAACGACCGACACAAAGTACAGAAAGTTATCATCTGTGTCACTCTGGAGGCTAAAGGCCGAGAAAAAGGAGTAAAGGGGCAAAAATTGGCCAGAGAGGAGGAGGAAGAGCTGCATAAAAGAGAGGGGGTTAGCCTCTCGAGGGACTCCCAACATACTGAGTACAACATCAACATGTCACCATCCATTCCCACTCCTTCCTGTAAATCTGAGGACCCTGCAGCCTCTTCAGGCCTAATGACTCCTGACTCGCTCCGTCCACCTCCAGCCAGTCACCGCACACGGCTGGAACAGACAGAAAATCATTCAGCAGCTTGCCTGGATGAATATTTGATGGGGAGAGAGCATTTTCGCCCATGGTGAATAAGAACACAGTATGTGTGTGCATCTTTTTCAGCTATTTCAAGGAAAATTCCCAGGTTTTTTTGCTTCCCATAGATGATAAACGTCTTCTAAAGTAACTGTTAGAATCAATCAGTGCTTCCATAAAGGACAAAAATGTACCATGTTAACCACATCGGTTAACTCAACTCAACTAATGAAAATATTTATCTATCCTAGTTTTAAATCGCTTTCCAATGCCAAGAAGCTATAACTGGTATCGGTTTGTTGTGGCATCTGGTGCAAAGATTGAGTCATATCTGCAGAGTTAGCCGTTGTACGTCATGAGCGATGTTCGTGTGCTTAGCGTTTTACCTTTAATTGAGCTCTTTAGCCAGGCTTTGGCTGCCTGCCATTATACACACTATAAAACACGGTTTCACTGAAAAACAAACACATGGAATACAATATGCTGTCTGTCAAGAACAAGTTTCCGATTCATTCAATCCTCCACCGGTTTGCTATTTCAGAGCAAGGGATGTGAAGATTTTGCGTCCTCTCCCACGGTATTATTTGTTGCTCTGACACTTATTCAAAGCATCATTATTGAACAAACCCAAAATACCAGGTGAGCCTTTGATGAGGATGGTTCACTTAATTAAAAACGAACAGGTTACAACACCACGCTCCCTCCCCCTTTTGTTGTTTAATAAGAGTGCGAGGTGCGTGCCAAATTTCTCTCTACTGAAGTGGTTTTGAGGTGCTGAAACGAGCACAGAATCGTAGTGACAGAATTATTGCCGCCACCTGTGACCTCGCTGACGATGCCTTGAGCGCATTTACATACAATTGTATGTCCCGGTCCGGGGTTCAAAGTGGATTCGGCCCACCCATTCCGAGGGATTAAATGTATTACTTCATGTATGTTAAAACAGATGGCTGCTGAATTATAGTCTAAGAGCAGATTCAACTCAAGCAAACCCACACCCAACTCAATATAATGATCTTAAATTAAGATCAACGCAAATCATTTTCGACAAACATCAGTTTTTTGACAAGAGCTAAACCCTCGTCTACACAAGTTCACAAAAGGACCAAATTACTCGTGCTAACATTGCGGCTCACCTGCTTTTGTTTGGTTCTAATCTGGCAGATCCTACTTTAGCACTTGCGTCCTGTTCAACAGGATGCTGAGCCCACTGACAAGGCAGGGTGTGATTTACGACAATTAGTTTCTCATGTCGTGAGGTATGAATTGCTGTTAGAGGATGTGTGGTATATGTACAAAGGTACATGTACATTCTTTTATAATAGAGTAAGATACATTTTGGTTTAGAAAGGGTTAGAAGGATTAGCACATTGTAAAGAGTGTCCCCTCGTGGTGGATTAACAGTCTCGGATGCTAGGTGCGGATAGGACGTATATTAGGGATGCATGATGTATTGGTAAATGATCAGTTATGGGCAGGTATTACAGATTTTTAATTGATCATATTAGTCGATATTGGATGTAAATTGTTCAATATTGCACATATTATAAAGTGCATGCTCATTTCTTCATTTTTTACATTTATGCAATTATATTACTAGTGCCATCACTAAACTCATAGAAGTTTTTTTTTTTTTAAGTTTAATAAAACTGTAATTTTTAGCAAACAACAAAATTAATATCCATTTTCACATACTATATTATAATATTTAGGTACCTATATTCAATTGCAGCATTTAAAATAAATTATTTTATATTTAATTTCGATAAAATAAGACAGAATTTTAAAATGACCATGAAATCAAAACAATTCATATTTTTTACTGTAGCAATTTTCGTGTCATGCTAAAAATAAAATAAAACTAAATATAACAAAACAAAAAAACTAAATAAAATAATAGATAAATTATAACAAAAAAATAGTAATATTACTGAATTCCTATTGGTGAATCCTTTTCCTGGCGACTTTAATATTGGCCAAAAATAAACAAAAATAAAATAGTTTAATATTGGTGAATTTGTTTCTTGGCCAAAATAAAATAAAATAAAATAAAATAAAATATTGGTGAATTCCTATTGGTGGGTTCATTTCATTCCGCCTTTAATATTAGCCAAAAAAAAAAGTATATATAATATATAAATACAAATAAATTGATCATTTATAACAAAAAAAAAAATGTATATTGGTGACTTTGTTTCATGCCCACTTTAATATTGGCCAAAAATAAAATACAATAAAATAAAATGTACCAATTATGACAAAACTTTTAATTAAATTGATAATTTATGACAAATATTTTAATATTGGTGTATTCCCAAAGAAAAAAAAGAGACTAGCCAACATCAATAACCAATTATATGCTACAAAAAGCATGAAGGAGCTGCCTCTCAAATGACTCCTAGTATCTTTTCTTATCAGAAAACAGATAACCTAATATGGACCACCTCTAAAGACAAAACTTAAACATATCACACAATTATGGCCATGCAAAAACAGACTCAATCACTTGATGATGCTGCTTTGACCAGTGCCTAACCTGAAGGAGAGGAGTTTTATGGAGAACGCTGGAGGGCAGCTACGGGGAAGGAGACATGATGTGGATGGCTCCCCATGGCACCCTGCCCCATGTTCCTCTCCTATGGGCACTGCCTGTCCTCCCCACACATCACTCACGCCTCAAATACAGCACACACCGCTAACCGCACCCCATGAGACGTGGGAGTACATTGTCTGATCGCTGTTCACAGCACTGAACAGATACAAATGGTTTATCCGTGTAGCTCCGTGGACCCTGGTACCTCTCTCGGTCTCTCTGGCATTCACCTGACAGGGCTGAGCGACAGGCGTGCAAATCTGCAGAGGCTGGATTTAATGCTCTAAAAAGCACATGGGCCACCGCTACCATCCTACCTTTAATCAGAGAGAACGAGAGAGAAAGACAGGCCAGGGTTATGCTCAAATCTCAGACTAGGGGAGCGACATGAACAACAGATGCTCTTACAAACCAAAACAGGAACAAGGAGTCAACACAAGGGAATCGCACGCACTCTCTCCATTTGCAACAGCGACATCCTCAAGTCGCTCTCATGTCGAACAGGCAGTAAAAGGCAAGTTCAACTCAGTTCTCTGATGCTCTTTGAAAATAAAATGCCTCTAGGGTGAGGCCCAAACTGGCTCTGGTAAGTTATTGCAAATGTAATACAATTTGAAGGATGTAAACCGAAGAACCAGTTAGCAGGAATGTCCCACATAGCAACAGCCATGAGTCATTAGAATGCATGGTATATTACTACATTTTCAGTTATGCACAGACCTTACAGATTTTTAAGTTATCATTGATCACTGGTGCTAATTTAAAGGGAACTCCAGGTATTAAGGCTTGTATGGCTTAATATAAAGTAAAGACCAGCATCTTTGTTCTCTCCACTTTAGCCCTGATGCTTTTGAGGCTTTTAGTACACCACAGCCACTGAAGAGCTTACAAACAGCAGAGACAAGAAACGCTAGATGCCATCCTGGTAGGATGTAAACATGCTGATGCTTGTCAAGATGATGGAGCCACCGAAGGAGTTTCTGAGCACAGATTTCATTTAATATCCAGGTCGTTTAGACTCCTTGTGGGGAAAATTGATGGTACAGCATTTGGTTTAAGCCTACGCTTATATCCATCGCCACCTGGAAGCATTTTCAGTAGCTGTGGTCATCATATCAGTATTTTATTTTCAAAGTTGTGTTGCGGTAAAATAGCAACAGGTAGCGCCAGTAGCTCACAGAGTGCAACCATTTCACATAATCGAAATAACGGCGCACCCATAGTCCAAAATATAGACCAATTTATTAAATAATGTAAATCTTTCATGTGTTTTCTACTACATATTTCAGTAGGAGACATCATTTAAGTTATATTAAGCCATACAAGTCTTAATACCCGGGGTTCCCTTGAAAAGGTTTTTCATAAAAAAATAAATTGTGTTTTATGTGAATTTTTATATTCACATGAGATAAAGTCTCTGCTCATAATAGTTTTCTATAAAAAGTGTTTTGATTATGTATCGTTGAGGAAACTCCACACACTTATTGACTACGAGGTCCAAACTGACTGGTTAACTGGTAAGTTATGCAAACATAATACAATTTAGATGTTGTAAACTCAGAAACTAGTTAGCTGGAACATCCCACATAGAAACAACAGTGAGTCATTAGGTTGCATAATATATTAGTGCATTAACAGTTTTGTGCTGATCTTAGATTTTTCAGTTATAACCGGTCGATGTTGAATTAATATTTAAAGGTGCATTCAGTAGTTTGGTGCTAATTTAAAGAGAACTCTGGATATTGAGGCTTGTATGGCTTAATATAATGTGTCTCTTATGAAAATATGTAGTAGAAGACCTATGAAAGACTTATTTTTAAATTCACATCATTACATATACAGTACATATTTTGGACTATGGGGGGCATAAAATGGCGGCACTCAGTGAGCTACTGGCGCTACCTATTGCTATTTTTATCTCAACACAACTCAGAAAATATAATAATGATACATTGCCACTTTGTGTGGCTTCTGGTTGTAATTTCCAGCCAAAGGACAACAAAAGAAGTGATGTAAGGCTTTTCCTATCAATAAGAAGAGGAAAAAAAACTGTGAATTTCACGGCATTTGGTTTAAGTTTACGCTTATATCCATTGTCAACTGTAAGCTCTTTCAGTAGCTGAGGTCATCATATCAGTATTTTACTTTTCGAGTTGTGTTGCGGTAAAAATAGCAACAGGTAGTTCACAGAGTGCAACCATTTCACACCATCAAATAATGGTGCCCCCATAGTCCAAAATATGTATAAAATGTGGATTTTTAAAAATAATGTAACTCTTTCATTTCGTGTTTTCTACTACATATTTCAGTAAGAGACATCATTTACGTTATATTAAGCCACACAAGTCTTAATACCTGGGGTTTCTGTTTAAAATGTTTTACAATGGAAAAATATATTGTGTTTTATGTGAATTGTTTATATTCACACGAGACGTCTGTGCTCATAATAGTTTTCTATAAAAAGCGTTTTAATTATGTATCGTTTAGGAAACTCCACACACTTATTGACTGTGAGGTCCAAACTGACTCTGATAAGTTATTGCAAATGTAATACAATTCACATGCTGTAAACTGAGAAACTAGTTAGCAGGAACGTCCCACCAAAGCTACAACAGTTAGTCAGTGTCTCAAGGTAATTAATGCACAATGTTTTGATTGTTATGGAATTTAAAACTGTTTTTATGAGTGTAATTTTCAGCCTACACACACTGGAGAACACACTCAACAAGCTATCGCTCTCCAATTTTCCTATGAACTTCCAACCCACATATTTCTAACTACCTACAGAAAATGGTGAAACCCTTTGAGTAACAACCTGGATTTGGAAAATAATACTGTAGAGGAAAAGTGTGGCACAAAAACACAAACATGGAGGAGGAAGAGTACATAGAAGAAAGGAGAAAGCACACATGTGGAATAAAGGGCTGAAATGAAACATACGGAAGTGAAGTAAGAAGGGAAGGGAAGACAGGCACTGAAGAGGCGTTTCCGCTCAAGTCCTCCGGCATCGGTATGTTAATGCTGCCAGCTTCCTCTGCTACTCTGCTACAGGATCTTGCTAAGGCATATCGCCTTCAGCAGAGCCTGGCATGAACCTGGCACCAACACCACCTCACACACACACACACACACACACACACACACACGCACACACACACACACACACACACACACACACACACACACACACACACACACACACACACACACACACACACACACACACACACACACACACACACACACACACCAGTCTGCCCCTTTCTAGCTCTTTAGTTATTCATAAGGTGGCATGTGTGCCATCCCGACACACAGTACATGACAAATGCCACATGTCTATTAATTCACTCGAGTGTGTTATATGATCGCAAATCTTTGCATTGAAATTGAGTGTCGAGTTATAACTATTTAGTGGTAAGTTTCGGTAGTGATGGACAGCATGCCGACATATGTTGCAGACTAAGTTTAAAAAGACTAGTTCACCCCAAAATGTAAAGAATTAGTTCACTTCCTGATAATTTATGCACCCCAATGTCATCCAAGATGTTCATATATCTTTCTTTCTTCAGTTGAAAAGAAAAAAAAATTTGAGGAAAACATTCCAGGATTTATCTCCATAGAGTGGACTACAAATTGCATGTTGGAAAGGTCACATGTGGTTAGTTCTTTTTCTTTTGTGTATTTCGGTTCAAAAAGGTAGGGTAGGGTGAAAAACTCCATTTAATTTTCTCCTCCAACTTCAAAATTGTCTGACATTGTTGTTTTACCTTTTTTTGTAAAGGATGTGTGACTTTCTTTGCACGTTTGCTTTGAAAACACTGGGTCGGTACTTCCGCCTCAATGGTGATAGAACGTCTATTTAAGTGGCATTTCACCTAGACTGCTTCTTAAATATTACCAAACATACCTCGAAACACTAGTATTATGTTCTCATTGTCTCTCCGATCATCTCTTTCTTCTCTCTGCATTGCTTTTGAATGCTGGATCTCTGCCTTTGGCACTTGGTTTAGTTTGGTGTGCTAAACACATGTAGTTGGTGCTGTTAAATTATCTCTATATCAGTGAGAAACAGTGTCACACAACCATGCCAAACCTAACAAACACAAACAACCTCATATTGTGCTCCAATATGTGTGTCATTATTTTGTACTGAAAGAAGAGTAAATAGAATTTACAATATACCAAATGGTGAGACATGCACACTGAAAAAAGAAACGGAGAGAGAGAGAGAGAAACAAAGGGAGAGTGACATTTCTCCCCACTTCTCTTTAAACAAATACGTCCACCAGGAGAGGATTGTATTGTCTAAGCTGTAGCTAAAGCCGGATGCCTTATTCATTGTTTTTAATTGCTCTGTTGATCAGTGGCTTTCAACAAAACTTTGTAATAATCATCCCACAATAGATCTGTTACCATTTCTGACAAGCTGAATAAAATACTGAACAGCACCCTGGGAGATTTAACAGAGGCTTATGAAAAAGAGAAGACAGGAATATTTTGATGCAAACTAAAGTTGTTGTTTTTGGCCTATGATTAAGCAATATCATATGTGACCCTGGACCACAAAACCAGTCTTAAGTCGCTGGGGTATGTTTGTAGCAATAGCCAAAAATACATAGTATGGGTCAAAATTATTGATTTTTCTTTTATGCCAAAAATCATTAGGAAATTAAGTAAAGATCATGTTCCATGAAGATTTTTTGTAAAATTCCTAGTGTAAATGTATCAAAATGTAATTTTTGATTAGTAATATGCATTGTTAAGAACCTAATTTGGACAACTTTAAAGGTGATTTTCTCAGGATTTTGATTTTTTTGCACCCTCAGATTCCAGATTTTCAAATAGATGTATCTCGGCCAAATATTGTCCTATCCTAACAAACCATACATCAATAGAAAGCTTATTTACTGACCTTTCATATTATATATACATCTCAGTTTTGTAAAATTTAACCTTATGACTGGTTTTGTGGTCCAGGGTCACATATGAGAAACAGAGCTGTCTGACTATCAGCGTGGCTATGATTTGGTCACGAGTAATGACAGTCATGCTGAAGTTAATATTCAGTAACTTACTCTTACAATTTAATGCATACTTCCTGATAAAAGTATTTATTTATCTCACTGACCTTAAATTTTTGAGCAGTCAGAAAGTTTGTCTATGAAAATAGCGGTCCAAAAGAGGTAATTGGGTGTTATGTAAAATTGGATTAAACTAGCTGCTTGTAAGTCTGCAGAACAAAGCAAAGTATACCTGAAATAAAACAGCACCCATTTCTGACATTTGATGGGAAAACGAGACAGACACTTTTCTGTGCAAGTTTATCCTATATGTAAATGAACTCAACATCAAAACACCTTCCCTTTTAACAGGTTAAACTTTTCTACCATTGCTATACATTTTGCAAAGCCTTATGAAATTTTAAACAGCCAATCAGGTGGCATTTATTCTCTTTAATCTCCTGGAGGCAGCCAATGGGGAAAGAGCCTTGGGTGAGCAGGGCCCAGCGGGGATCCAGCCTGCGGCTGCTAACACTACCTGTGCTAAACTAAACACTAAAACGCTCAAATTTATGCTTATCTACCACTAAAACTTTTAGCTTCAACTTTCTGTTTTGCTTTCACACATCACATGAAGAGGGATCCAAAAAGCCTTGTTTTATTAAGCAATAAGGCTGTTGAATATCATTTTATGCATGACCAAAATTCTGACTTTATCATCCAAATTCAACAATCCTCAACCGCTACAGAAGCCAAAACTACAATCAAACCTCCATGTGAAACTTATCTAACACAAAGAACTGATGCTGAGTAGCATGTAGTCATTCTAACTCATTTACTACAGCCATGAGAAACAGGTCAGACATGAAGAGCACATAAACATCACTCCAGCATTAGACTGCTCTCCTCTTATTCACATCTAGAGTCATAGCACTGGACCGAACGCTTTTAAAAGAATCATAGCAAAAAGCAGCTCATACCTGTGTCCTGAGTACGTATTTCATTTAAAGATGAACTTCTAGATTCAAAGTAAAAAAAAAAAAAAATGTGTATTTTGGAAATTGCTTTGGGCAGCTGAAACATTCTTCAAAATATCTTCTTTTATATTCCAAAGAAGAAAGTAAATTATATGTTTTTTTGGGTGAAATTTCCCTGTAATAAAGTATACCACAAAACTAGTCTTATTTAGCACAAGTACATTTGTAGCAATAGCCAAAATTACATTGTATGGGTCAAAATAATAGATTTTTTTTTTTATGCCAAAATCATTAGGATATTAAGTAAATATCATGTTTAAAGTACTCCTCACCAGGGCATCGCCACACATGCTGGACACCATCTGAGCCAAACAAGTTTATCTTAGTCTCATCAGACCACAGGAAATGGTTCCAGTAATTCATGCTCTTGGACAGGTTGTCTTCAGCAAACCGTTTGCGGGCTTTTTTCTGAGCCAGCTTCAGATGAGGATTCCTTCTGGGGGGATGCCCATGCAAACCAACTTGTTGCAGTGTGCGACGTATGGTCTGAGCACTGACAAGCTGACCTTCTACTTCTGCAACCTTTAAAGCAATGCTGGCAGCACTCATGCATCTGTTTTTTTGAAGCCAGGTTCTGCACCAAATTCGTTGATTGACCCTTGAAAGGACTGTTCTGAATGGAACCCATCTCTAAAATCCTCTGTATGACCCTGACCACTGAAGTGTAACTCAGTTTCAGGGTGTTACTGAACCTACAATAGCCATGGCCATCTTTGTAGAGAGCAACAATTCTAATTCTCAAATCCTAAGAAAGTTCTTTGCCATGAGGTGTCATGTTGAACATCTAGTGGTCAGTATGAGAGAATTGTACTTAAAGCACTTAATTTTAACTGCTCTAATACAAGATACACAACGTTGTATGGTCCTGTCAGGCAGACAAAATATGAACATGATGGATACTGCTGTTATCACTTAAGGTGTACTCACTTTTGTTGCCAGCTGTTTTGACAATAATGGCTATATGTTGAGTTATTTTCAGATGACAGTAAATCTATACTGCTATACAAGCTGCACATTACCTACTCTAAAATATATCCAAGTTTAATTTTTATATTATTGTCCCTTGAGAAGATATACTAAAATGGTTGCTGAAATGTGAGGGGTGTACTCACTTTTGTGAGATAATGTATATACTGTGGACTTCCGGAAAAAAGGTACAAAAGTTGTCCCTGTAGCAGTACATTTTTAAAGGTACACATTTGTACCCAAAAGGTCCAAATTGCTACTTTAAGTGTACATTTTAATACCTAAAAGATACAAAAGACTATGTTTCGAAAAGGAACCGCCCCAGTGACAGCTTTTGTACTTTTTTTTTTCTGAGAATGTAGCAGAGTTAGCCCATGGCTAATTTTCAGCTGCAATTAAGATGTCTTGTTTCTGGATCAACATCTTTTGTTGGTCTTAGAACAACATTCCTGGCAAACATAATAACTTTAACCATTAACTACCATTCAAATCTGACTGGTTTACAAGAATATTGTTCCAAGACCAACAAGGATGTTGATTGAAGAAACATGCCCTACTTGGATAAATAAAGGCAGTTAGGCCTTTAGTCATGACTTTAACTTAGTAGATTATTTATATAAGTGACAGAACCAGACAAACTCTTAAAGGCAGTCATACTCTCAAATAAAGCACAGGCACACGCACGTATTGCTCAATCTAAACAGAGATCAATAGCGGCTCATAGGTAGTCAATAAGAATGATCTTGCCCTAGTCTTCATTAGTAAAACACTCGGAATGGTAAAGACATCCCTAATCAATCCACTATCAGCACTCAGAGACACGGGTTAAACACAGATAAACTCTCACTTAATTACTCTCTCTCCTTTATTCTTTTTCAGTTTATATCCATCATCATTTTCGATTTCAAACCCCCCTGTAGTTTGTCTTTCTTTCGGGTTTGTTCAATTTGCATTCGGTTCTAATTAGTCTGATGCTTCGTCTATGTTTCTCTTCTCTTCTCTTCTCTTCTCTTCTCTTCTCTTCTCTTCTCTTCTCTTCTCTTCTCTTCTCTTCTCTTCTCTTCTCTTCTCTTATCTTCTCTTCTCTTCTCTTCTCTTCTCTTCTCTTCAGCTGTGTGCGAATGAGTGTATGTGATGCTGACAGTTTGACAAGGCCCTTAGCCGCGCTGCGGAGTGTGTAACAACAATCATTAGTGAACACCTAAAGCTTGGGAGCCCATTAAACCAGAGGAACAGGACACACACACACACACACACACACACACACACACACACACTCACCTGCTTCCATAATGCATGCATGCACTTTACATACACCACTCACATCTCTAAGCATCCAAAACACACACACACACACATACCCACAGGGAAGTCAATATCTCTGATTTCCCCTGTCAGCGCTGTGGCAGGCTGCCTTAAAGAGACATCAATCTGTGATGTCAGCACTTATCTAATGAAGCCTTTCAGATCGATGGGCACACTGCCCGCTAAACGCACTCCCACTCACCCAAACACACCAGATGGATGCATTCTCTAATGAATGAACAGACGTAACCATTCCATCTCAATGCTCAATGATATCATCTTAATGACAGAGAGAGGGGGGGCAGCGAAAGAGCTGGTGTTTTATGTGTTAATTATTATAACTGTACTGATCAGCTAATGAGTGTGTGTGTGTATACATGTGTGTGTGTTTGTAAATAAAGCTGTGTGCTGCAGTGGCATACGCTATCTTTCCGCATCATTAGGCTCAGTGGGCTGCACGCTTGTGCAAACACACACACGCATACACACACAAGAGAGCCATTTATGTGTCTATAGGCATCTGTGCATGATGATAGGCAGCCTAACATTAAATTAATGGAGAGTGGACTGTGCAGGCTTCACCTCACACACACACACACTCACACACTCACACACTCACACACTCACACACTCACACACACACACACACACACACACACACACACACACACACACACACACACACACACACACACACACACACACACACACACACGAGTCGAGTCAGACACTGTGCAATGAGATACTCTCATATGACACACTCTTTGTGCTGGTGTGCGGTGATGTAACTGGCTGATTTACTAGCAAAGCTGCATGCTGGTAGAAATTCTGGCATAAATGCTTACAGACATAACTAACTCAGACGAGTACACTAGCACACATTTACCTAACTGTCTAAATATGGAGATAACATAATTATAACTACAACTCACTAAAAACAAAATAAAATGACTTTTTTTTCCCTGAGCCCATATTTAACAGATTTACACTAGACATCTGACATTTTTTTCTTCAAAGTATGGCACGATTAGAAACACACAGTCTCATAAGCAGTTGTCGCAATGGGTTTATCATTAAGGAACATTAAGTTCTCCAGATCACTGTCACTGTGCACACAGCTGTTCCCAAACCTCTCCGACTTTACACAGGACTACAATGGATGACATACTCATACACAGACTTCTGTCAAAAGTTCATAAAGCCCTGGGTCCATGTGGAAAATAACTTGTTTTTGGAAAATTTGGTAAGAGCAAAAGAAATGGTAGAGAACTGGATAGCTTCATAATAAATAATAAATTCATAAGCCTATAATTGACCTATAGTCTACTAAACTTTACTGAAATACACATAAAGTAATACTTAATCCTCAAATTTACTCTTCAAATGCAGTATATATACACGGTTAATGCCAAAAGTTTACATACACCTCGCAGAATCTGCTAAATGTTAATTATTTTACTAAAATAAGAGGGATCACACAAAATGCATGTTATTTTTTGTTTAGTATTGACCAGAATACGATTTCACATAAATGAAGTTTACATATATAGTCCACAAAAGAAAATAATAGTTGAATTTAAAAAAACGACCCTGTTCAAAAGTTTACATACACTTGATTCTTAATGTTGTGTGGTTACCTGAATGATCTATAGTTGTTTTTTTGTTTTTTGTTTTCTAGTAACAGTTGTTCATAAGTCACTTGTTTGTCCTGAACAGTTAAACTGCCGGCTGTTCTTCAGAAAAATCCTTCAGGTCGCAGAAATTCTTTGGTTTTTCAGCATTTTTGTGCATTTGAACCCTTTCCAACAATGACTGTATGATTTTGAGATTCATTTTTTCACACTGAGGACAACTGAGGGACTCATATGCAACTATTACAGAAGGTTCAAATGCTCACTGATGCTTCAGAAGAAAACACAATGCATTAAGAACCAGGAGGTAAAAACTTGGATTTTGTAGATCAGGGTAAATGTAACATATTTTGTCTTCTGTAAAACATGTATCTTCTTTAGCTTCTGAAGGGCAGTACTAAATAAAAAATATATATATGTGATACTGAGGCGAAATAGGAAAAATGTACACATTTTCATTTTGTTCAAATGTTTACACCCTCAGCTCTTCAAGTTTTTTTTTTTTTTTTACTGAGTATCAGAACCTTCTGTAATAGTTGCATACTGAGTCCCTCAGTTGTCCTCTGTGTAAAAAAAATGGATCTCAAAATCATAAAGTCATTGTTGGAAAAGATTCAAATAACACAAAAATGTTGAAAAAAACAAAGAATTTGGACAAAGAACAAAGGATTTTTCTGAAGAACAGCGGGCAGTTTAACAGCAGTTAAAGGGACAAGGGATCAT
>NC_133363.1:37834432-37883727 GCF_049309525.1 Garra rufa | reverse complement strand
CAACCCTCCAGAGACTGCAGTAGTTTACAAATACAAGCTTTTCTGAAGATCCAGGACTTAAAAAAAATTGCATCTATAACCAATTACTGGCATATTAAAAGTGATAATGTCAACATATAATGTAATATTTTTGAGTTCTAGGATTTTTTAATAACACAGCTATGTCATAATTATTCAACCCCAGTTTAACATCGCTGTTTTTTTAGTCACTTATTTGTATGGTGAGGAACAAAATTGTCCTAAAACATAATTAAGCCTTTAGAAACTCTATTAGAAAACAGAATTAGCTTGTGCTGTTACACATACATACAGTTAGCCCATGCATATGCTAAGGTTTTAGTGGCTAAAATGACAAAGTCAAAAGAGCTCTCACAAAAGCTATAGAGACGCTACAGAGAATAAATCATTTTATTACTTTAGAAAATAAGGCTATATGAAGATTTCCAAGGCATTAAAGGTTCCTAGAGACACAGCTGGCAGCCTTATTCGTTAGTTTAAAATGTGTTGTACCAGAAAACCTTTGAAGGTGTTGAACAAAAAAAACACAATATCATAAAATGTTTGATCAGAGCAACTGAGGAAAAACCTGCAATGTACAGCCAAAGACTTGTAAGATGACCCAACGAAAGGAGGAAAAACATTTCAATGCAGTGTATAAGAATAACACTAGACAATTATGGCCTTCGTGTTGAGACATCTTGCCGAATACCACTCTTGACCAAAAAGATCAAAAAGGCTGATGTGAACATGTTAAAATTAATTTAGATAGACATGTGGAGTTCTGCAAGAATGTTTTAATAAGTGATCTGACCAAACTGGAACTTTTTGGACCTATGGATTAGTGTGGTATGTCTGGTGCAAAAAAGGCAGAGCTTATGAGCAGAAGAACACCATCTTCATCGTCAAACTTTGAGGTGGACCAGTCCTGTTCAAGGGGTGTTTTATTGTAGCAGTAAGTGGAAATCATGACCGTATGAAGGACATGGATTCTTTGAAGTATCAAGCCATTTTGGCAAGAATTGTGATGCCTTTAGTGCAAAGACTGAAGCTGATGATCAATGGACTTTTCTGCAGGACAGTCATCCCAAAGTATACATCCAAAATTTACTTATGCTTGGTTCAGGGATCAGTTATGGAATGTACTTGAGTGGCCTGTTCAGTCTCCAGGTTTAATTTTCATTGAAAACATTTGGTTGAATTTGAAGAAAGCAGTGGCAAAGTGAAAACCAAAGATTATCAGTGATCTCAAAGCTTTTTCAGGCGAGGAATGGGCCAAGATTGCAGTAGAGAGGTGACAGAAGCTTCAAAGCACTTACAGGCAGCGTTTATTGGCGGTTTTAAAGAATAAAAGATTCTGCACAAAATTTGACTTTTAGGGGTTGAATAATTTTGAACATGAACATTTAGAGCCAATTAGATTTATTTTTATTATTCATCAGCATCCGTTTTCAGAATGACTCAAATGTGTATTTATACATTTCTCTAATAGTGTACTGATGCCTTTGTTGAGTTGCTTTTACAAAATTGTGTTCTCTGCAGCAATATGTCTTGCAGGTCAAGGGGGTTGAATAATTTCGATTGCAACTGTATACATATATTTTTTTAAATGCTAAAAACTACATTTAAGGGAGTTATTTATTTGTAAGTGCTTTTAACGTTTTTTTTAAAGTTAAAAACAATTTTTTGGCTTTTATCATGAATATGTTAGCCTTAAAGTTACCTATAAGCTAGTGTGCTACAAAACAATGACAAAATTCGCATTTAGAAGATATCATTTAAAACTAACTTCCACAAATATGGATCAACGATTTTGGTGACATCAGCTTCTCATTAAACTTTCTGTCCAATCAAATGCTCTCTAAAATCCCCCCTACACTATAAATAGACTCTGAAATCAGTCACTTGTTCACAGAATTAGTATTACACTAGGGGATAGGGAACAATTCTGACATTGTAAATATGCTTTCCATTGGGGTGAAAGAAGTCTGGTTTCGTGCTGTGGTGATTTACGTGACAGAGACTGCTCTGGTCCAGAGACTCGCTAGCACGGAGCGGATCATATGCGTGAGTCGACGTGGACCACAAAACGTATCAGACCCATTTTAATTTTATAGCAATATGGATGAGATTGTGGCTGTCAAATGCGACTTTACAGAGCTCAACAGCTCTGGCCCAAGCTGTGATATAAACAGAATGCTATTGGCTATTTTTAAAAAAGGGGGCGGAACTGTTTGATATGCCTACACTAGGGCTGGACCAGAATATTCGATTATTCGAATATTCGTTCGGTGGGTTGGCATTCGATTTAAAATTTTGAGATTCGAATATTTGGGGGGGGGGGGGGTTCATACACCTTGCATCCCCCGCGAAATGGTTCTCATTCGCGCTTAAATATGAATGAAGGAGACCAGACTGCTGCGCCACTAACACAGAGACAGCAAAAAAAAAAAAAAAAAAAAGAAAAAGAGAGATTGAGTAATATTTGAGAGACACTATAAAGTACAGTCGGGCCCACTTGAATGGTGGAAGCAAAACTAGGGCTGTGACTTGCAATGACAACCGCGCTTCCACGTTTAAATGCACGCAGAAGGCTAAAGCTGACCGCAAAGCCCCAGCAAAAATAATTACCATGAATGTGTCGGGGAAAAAGTAAGGAGATTTGAATCATTTATTAATAAACTAGTATTTGACACAAAGATGAAGTTGACGATCCTGATGCCATTTGCTCATTGGACGCGCCTTTAATACCTAAATGCATATTTATGGATTAGGCCTATAGCTAATGAAAGAGTTTTGTTTTCGATTTGAATTATTTAAAAAAAAAATTACAGTTTCGGATGATATATTAGTCTCACCTTTATGAGCAAAATTGAAGTTTTACATAGCGCTGGCGCTTCCATGTTCTGCAAAGCGTGCTTATATCTATGGATTTTAATTGAAATTGTGATGACTTGGTCGTTACTTTAAAAAACAAAAACTTAAATTTAACAAATAAAAAGTGTTCCAAATATATTTCTAAATGAACTTTATAACCTAAATAAACGAACATAAATGTAATCACTTTGCTATTAAAAACAGCAGCTGTGCAGTGGGGAAGAGAAAGAGAAAAAAGACCGGTTCCAGTCGGACTCGGGTCAGTAATTCTGATGAGCTGTCGGAGGAGGTCCGGGCGAGGTTTTAGTAATGTTTGCAACGAATGTTTGTTTAATAGCCTATTTAACATTCTTATTTAGGCTAGTTTCATATTTAAATGTATTTATTTATTTGATTTATTTTAGCGTTTTGTAGGCTGCTTGTTTACTGACAGAAGTGCTCAAATATACACGCACATTTGTTAATAATGTTTGGGCCTCATTTATTTTGGGTTTCATATATAGGCTTATATACACAAACGTTATATATAATGTATATATATTTATTTATAAATAATTTAGATATAATTTATTTATATATAAACACCGCACCATTTTTTTCGTTCTTCTTTTATTTAAATAGCCTACCCTTCACGGTGCCAGTAATTACTGTGCTGCTAATTTCTGATTTGGGTGTGATTTGTTTGTTAAAAAATGTTAGGCTACCTTATTAAAAGTATTGCTCTTAATAGACCTGTGTGTTTTGTATCACTAGCGCAATGTCCGTTCATGAAGCATAAGCTCTGCCTGCGTGAGGCGCGCCGCATCCAACTAGCAATGTTCTATTACAATTTATTAATTCTGAACTTGTTGTGTCCATATTGCACCAAAATGCAACACTGCACTCCCTTGGGTCCACAGCAAAAATCGATTGGATGAACTGTTCTCGACAATTAAAATGCAAACAGAAAGACATACAGAGATTCCTGCCTTTATTAGAGAGAAGAATATGTTCAGCCCCTCCCACCGAAGCTTCGAATATTCGATGTTGATTACTACCGAAGCTTCGAAGCTCAAAAAATGGTATTCGGACCAGCCCTAGCCTACACTGTCTTCCTGTTTCAGTTAAAATTACGCCAGCACACAGAATAACGCTGAGTGTTTCAAAGAACTTCAGTGGACCTTTAAAAATCTATATTTGCAGATGATAACTGATATGGTACTGTGGATATATTGTGGATATATCAGTAGAAAAAAAAAAAATTAAAAAAAAAAAAATGTTGCAGGACATAATCATCTCTCACTGAAAATGAATGACTTCTTGTCACCTTGCCGCCGCACGCCACTGACAGTGTGAATATCATTTAAAGTAGACAGAGTGAATATTATATATGATGAATGCTTTTTCTTAAAGTGTGAAAACACATGAAAGAGTCATAGACATTGTAACTGCTCCATGACAAAGCAGCATCCAAATGCTAGCATGTTGTGAAAGGTAAATAAACAAGAGTGAAAGACAGTAGGAGAGAGAGGAGAGAGACAGAGAGAGAGAGAGAGAGAGAGAGAGAGAGAGAGAGAGAGAGAGGACAGACAGCAGAGCAGGAGAAGAGGAAGTGAAATGAAGACAATGGCAGTTTGCTGTATGAGGGGATTAGGTGTGATGTGACAGGGGGATCAGTGTTTCACCGCGAGACAGAGACAAAGACGCCGTGCCTCTGACACTTCCTTGCTTTAATCGCCAAAGGAAGAAATTACCGATAGCGAGCGTATGTGTGAGCGCATGTACGGAGAGAAAGATTTCAGAAACACAAAAAATGAACCAGTCTCTCAGAGAGAGAGAGAGAGAGAGAGAGAGAGTGTGTGTGTATCACACTATCATAAAAGGCAACTGCCTTGCCTCTCACTCGCTCGAGCATCCCCACCACTTCCACCTGCAACTCCAGGAGATCAGTCTTCAAACGCAGCGCTCATCTCAGCAGCTGTCACAGCGTATAAAACCCCGTAGCTTTACATCCTTCCAGAGTCTGCGTGTAAACACGCGCTGGGGTTGCTTGCGCGAAACGACGTTTGTGAATTTTGACCTGCTTTTGATGTGAACGCAGATGGCTCGGAGGCAAAGAGACTCCGACTCGCTCTCCACGGGCTACTAAATCAACTCTTTAACTCGTGAAATCTGAATACAACCTCCTACACCAGAACTCCATTGAGAAAGCATTGCGGTGCTGAGCATATTAGCGTAGCATCGCGGGACAACTAGCGCTAATCGTTTCCAGGTAATCAAATGAGCGCGCTTTCCGCCGAGACGCCTGAGTCAGGTGCGCCGGCGTACTCGGGACGGGCCTGCTAAATGGAAAACGGAAAAAAAGGATCAATGGAAAGCTGTGAATTCCTGTCAGCGCTGATATGATGAGAAAGTGCTAATTAGCTTAACAGGACCCCTCCTGTTTGACCGCTAACAGGCTAATGTAGCATAATCGCGCATGAGGCCTGGTGGGGTTAACCTTGACCCGACTCCTATTCTCTTGGCCTGAGCTAATCAATTCTACACTGCAGCTGGGGTCGCCAGTGTCACATCTCTCATTCCAAACAAAAGTGCACACTTACTGCACCCTAATGGAGCTGCATTTGCCCCAAATCGATAGAGGACACGAGGGAAGTGAACCAGCGGGTGCTCATCTGAACCAAAAAACGGCCACAACATGACAGGGTAAGGATGCCAAATCTTAGCCTCAGATCAATGCACATGTTCATGTCCAAACACACTCCAAAAGGGTTTTTTTTTTGTTGTAGAGAATTCCATCACATTCTCAAACTTTTTTGTTTGAGACAAAATGAATGTTTAATAATTATAAGTTACATCTCTAATATTTATGTCTTTTATAACCACTGGATAAACACTGGATCATGAGCTGCTTGCATGAACACACTGCATTAGACTATACAGTTATTTAAAGCCACAATATGTAAGATTTTTTGATTCAAATATCCAAAAACCACTAGAACAGTGTTATATATTTAGCTGACTTGTGTACATGATCCCAAATGTTTCCAAGAATGTTTAAATCCCGAGAAAAAAGCAATTTTAACTATGGATCGTGTTCTTGCGTCGCTTGCCAATGACGTCAAACACCATTGATTTTCATGTTTTGTTCTGTAGAAAACATGGAAACCCCAAAGACACATTAATATGTTGTGCATTTTATTAGACAGGTGACGAACGCACAAAGTAGCATTATAACAGGACTTTCAACACACTCAAATGTATCTATACAACAGCAATGCCTTTTCCTACTTCTTCCTGCTTAACCGGAAGAAACGGAAGTGGTGGACTGTGGCATAATAAAAGTTCCGCTGCTTTCGAATCACGTATCGTGCTCATCCTTCATTAGCAATCGCTCCAGCAGCCTCGTTTCGCTTCCATGACTTTCAGCCCCACCATGCTTCATACTACAGTGACCTTAAGTATTTAATATTTAGCTCCGCCTGAATCCGATGGATTTCATCGGCTGTGGGGATGAAGACAACAATTCCCATGATTTGACACTCCATCACTCCGTCATCAAATTACGCCTTTGGTTATTTGTTTGTTTTGAATATGCGACCTCTAGTGGCAAAAACGTTCTTATTGTGCTTTTAATAAAAACGCAGTCTTTCATTTGATAATCACACCAAGCTATATCGTAAATATAGTACAGTCCCATTTATTTATTTAAAATTTTCATTCAATATAATTCATTATTAGCCTTTCATCAAGTCACTAACCCCTTTCAGTTCCACCACAAAATCCCCATTTGGGAAACTCTGCCATAGAAGAATCATTTTGGGTTCCACAAAGAACCTTCAGTTGTGTTAATTTCATTAACGAAAACTATGACAAAACATGTTTTTCCCATGACTAAAAAGAGATGATGACAAGACGACAACAAGGTCAATAAACGATAACTGTGACTACATCAAGATGAAATACCGTTGACGATAAAAGACGGAGAAAAAAAGGAGACAAAATATTATTGCGGACTAATGTACATGCCTCTACTATGCAAGTTTTCATATGTGCGGTTGCCAGATATCAAGAGTTCCCCAAATAAGAAGATGCATTTTCTGCCTGGTGTTTTGGTTAATTTTTGCAATCTAGCAACCTTTCTTCACTGCGGAAGCGCCAACGATGTTGACAAACAAGTAAGCAGAAGTTTAGCGATCTCCATGTGAGATGTTCGGCTTAAATGAAAGTGTCATTCAGCCTTTCTATGTTCTGTCATGAGATCTCAACTATTTTGTTTGACATTTGTGGTTGCTGAATAAATACACTTACTCAACCGCTGTTATTTTAATAGAAAAACATCATTACAATTTGGAATTATTGGAATTACTATTAAGAAATTCGACTGTTTTGTTTCGTTTTACTAGGTTTTATAATGTAAATGGACGGACTGCATAGTTTTTATATTCATTTATATATTAAACAGTCTATAATAAATCAGTAAACTAGATGTGGTGAAATAAAGCATGTGCAACATTCTGTTGGCTTGTGCTTTTTCAAATGACAACAATCATTGTGATTATAACTTTGAGCAAAATATATATATATTTTTTTTTTCAGTTTAACCATTACACACTGAACAACTCAACTAAACAAAAACAGGACAAGGTTGACTAAATATGTAAAGTAAATTTTATAAATGTGCCTTAAAAAAACATTACTGGTTTAAATCTTGAGACAAAACAAAGGCACTGATATATTTTAAGATCAGTCAGTGTAAGTTTCTTTCAGTTGAAACAACTCAGACTTACATTATAGTCTAGGACTAGGCTTAAGCCTTGTCTGTGAATCCAGGGGTAAGATTAAGACTATATTAAAAATGACTGACAACTTTAACCATACTTTTAGTGTTAGTGTTTAATAGCCCTCAAAAGAAACTTTTTCTTAGTATAAAGAACCTTTTAATGACCAAAAGCACCTTTTTCCACTATAAAGAATCTTTTGTGCAATGGAAAGGTTAAAAGTTCTTCAGACACTAATAAAGAATTTTTTTAAAAAATGAGCCGTGTTTACTTTTGATTGTTGTTGTCCTCATTAAAACATTTAAGAGCAGTCTATCATTCCAGCCCAAATGTGTCATTCTCCCCCCCCCCCCCCAAAATCTTTACTTCAGACTGCCAGAAGGAGGAAGCAAGAGCAGACCGCTAAAAAGATCCATCCAATCAATCCGGTCGGTTAATTCCCCCTCACCTCCAGTGGACCCGCTGCGGATGGCAATATTCCGTTTAGATTAATTCTGCTTAATACTAATTGGTCCTTGAGCCGTGAGGACTCCAGGGATTGGCTCCCTTCGGTCCACTCTCGGAGGGCTCAGCCACCATTGGAGGGCTGCTGATGAGTAGAACGTTTTATCAACGCAAACACGCTGCCAAACGTCCCCCAGGGCAGGAGCACACCCAGTAATTAACTCTCACACAATCCATAATTGCCATGTTTACATTTACTCCATCTGAAACAGAGAGCCGGCAAAGACGACGACGGAGGGAGGGCGAGAAGAAAAGAAAAATCAAAGAGGAAAAGGAAAATACTCGCACATTAAAAGGTGCAAAATTCATATTAAAATCTCTCTTTCCGCGAGTGTCTCTCTCCCTCTCGCCGTCTCTCTTTAATAAGCTCAGCGGGCTGGTTGGCGGCATTCTGCCCATCATTTATTTATTTTTTAGAGATAGCCCTATTAATTTCCCCCTCGCTTTCAAACGCTGCGGCGCGCAGCGGTGTGGACAGATCCCGCGTCCCCGGGGTGCTCCTCGAGGAAAGACATAAATGACCCAAATAAAGAGGGCTTTTGAAGGCTGCCGAGAGGCGCCGGCACCATTAAAACTAAATGAAGTGTTTATTAGCCATGCCGACAGCACTCTCAGCTCGAACAGATCAAGAGCCGTTACAGTTAATGTGCTCCCCCTGCAATACGCACCCGTTTGTTTAGTTCTGCCAGTGGGCCTGAAAAACCAAAGCCGAGTTTTTTTTTTTTTCCTCTCTCCTCTCAGCTTCTTCTTTTTAGTCTCTTCTTTATGCAGGCGAGCACTCCCTCGCTTTCATACGCGCACATCTGATTCATCTCATCTTTATTCCTGCGAATTCACAAAAGTACACAGTCTAACACCGTGACACAGTCTGACAGCAACACAAAACCGAGAAGCCTGAACTCTGCGCGGTTCAAACACCCGATTGTGCACTTAACGTTAAGCGCTTTCCCTCCCCTCCTTCTCGTTTTCATTCTCTCTCTCTAATTATAGTTTGCATTTCAGAGGCTTTGGACATGATGCCAGGAAACCTTTAGAAACAACTTGGAAACTGGCTGCTGCCTATTTGATGCTTTTTTATTAGCTTTGGCATCTCAATAAAAAAATAAAACTGGATAAAATGTGACATAAATTGTCCATTTATCTTCAGCATTCTTTGCGAATAATCATGAAGTTATTGTTTCGGTGACACACGACAGACTTCTGATTCTCGCTGCAGTGTGTCTGATACCCGTGACGTCTCTTCCGCGCTCAGAATAGAAGGCGAGAATCATTTGCGGTGCATTATTTTCTCATTAATGTGCACTTAAGATTTTTAATGCAATAGCTACTTTAATATTTTTCCCCCCTTAATAACAGTATGCAAGAGCGAGAGTAATGGTCTTCATTTGGAGGGGAATTAAAAGAGAGTGCACACGCAATGAAAGTTGTGAAAACTGTAATATGCAACTTCAAAACAGTGAGGGTGTGTTTTTATTTCTCAAACACACACACACACACACACACAAGCATCTCTAATTATTTTTCATAACCTGCAGCATTGTGCAGCAATATTGTTCAGATCCTGTTCTAACCTGTCTATCTCTGATGGCACGCACACTATCTCCATTCCTAACCCTAATCACAATCTGTGAGACTTATTGCCTCAAATGAAGTTTTACTGTAAATCACAGGCTGTATGTATGAAGACTGATGTTAGATGCATAATACTTCTGAAGTCTTAGGCTGTAATTAGAGCCCACTACAATTATCTCAGCGCATTAATAGCAGTAGATAACATGTCTCAATAAGGCAGAGCAGAATTAATCAGTAGGTAGCGCTGTGTGTGTTTTTGTGCAGTAAAGTTACTATAATGCTTTCAAACACACAGTGGACAAAATGTCTCACTGGCATTACGTGAACAAATATACACAACACATAGTAAGTTGCTTTGAAACTATTAATAAAGCAACACTTTTTGCATGTTTTTGTTTTACTATAATGCATTGATTGATATGGAGATGAGTTGTGATAATACTACTATATAAAAAAAATACTATTATTTAATTAATTACTAGTAAGTTTATAGTAAAAAAAAATAGTGTTAACAGACCAATTCTGTGTTTGCAAACAGTGTTGATGTTTTTTGTGGGCGGAGCCTATCTGCTGGCAGAATATCAAGTTTTCAAGTGGAATCCATTGAATAAAAGAATTTTAAAAAAGCTAAATTTGAGTTTATGTTTCTTTATTCTCGCAATTTAAGATCATGTCTTGAAAAATCAACTTCTCTCTTTTCCTTTTGGCTCATATCCCACACTTCTGGCTTTTTTCCCTCAGAATTGAAAAATGTGCTATTGTTGAGTTAAAATGAGTTCTAAAGTCAGAAATATGATACATAAACTTGAATTTGCGAGAAAAAAGTCGGAATTGTGAGATAAAATAAGTAAATGTAAAATGTTGGAGGTTTAAGTAATGTTTCATGCTGTAACTGTAGGGCTAATATAACATGTCCCCAATGAACTACATATGTAAATATTATGTAGACAAATTGTTTAAAGCAAACTTATGCTTTAAAAGTAGAGTAATCATAGCAGGTTTAGCTTCAAATGGCATCTTTGATGACAGTATTCTATAAAAAATATAAAATAAAGAAAATAAAAAATAAGAGATGTAATTTCATGAATTTTCAAATTTAAAATCAGCAAAGCTTTTATTTGGCGGGTTTTAGCACTGAAGTGCATCAGTGAATGAAATATCACAGTTTTACATTTTGCTCTGAAACTGGCAGCGCAAAGCTAGATTTATGCTTTCAGTTCTAATAGAAACCTTACACAGTATTACAGTTAGTCGATCTAAAATGGTGATTGTGCATTAACAGCTGTCAACCATGTCAGTACACAAATAAGCAATGTAAACTTATTTACCCAGCCCATTTCTTGTTTTGGTCACACATGAACACCCATGCACCACTTATAAACAACACGTATTTATTTTGTTATTATAATTAGAATAACTGGTCCACCCATGATAGTTAAGTAGCCTAATGATACATTGTTTACTGTTCCAAACAATACAGAAATTTGACGCATTATTAAAGATTGTGTGGTAACAGCTTTATTGTACAGCTTGCATTGTAACAGCTTTAAATGCAAGACTTTTCATCAGGTCTTTTATAATAAAGAAATAAAAATTGAATTAAAAAAGTAAATGAATTAATAAATTAAAGAAAATTAACAAAAGTGAACAAAATAATAAATGGATAAGTAAGTGAGGATAGCAAAATAAAGCAAACTGACATATTATACCTAAAAATTTGTGCGGGACATTTTGACCTGACCATGTTTTGCATAATGTTTTTTTCTTCAATTGCTAATTTGACCTTTTTACATCACAGACTGAACAAAATTAGGCATTGCTTGGTAACTGGTCAACTAAGTATTGATAGTTGTGTAAATATTGTCATACTAACAGTTGACTTTTTGGTTGATTGTAATCCATTACATTTCTATCAAAGTCATCTGACATTATCACGTTATTGTGATATTTTATTACCATTTTCTACAGTAGTAAACTAAGTAAAAAGATTTCTACATTTTTAAACGTTCTGTTGGTTTTAGTGGATTTAAGGATCTGCCATGCAGTTCTTTCTTTCCTTATTGCAACACTTTGTTGAAGAACAACAAGACGAAGGGAAATAAACGGCGGAGTTGTATTTACTGTCTGCTCCTCACAGAAGCTATCCCCACTGGTTGGGCCCTCCATCAATGCCAGCTTGTACCTTTAGAGCTCAACACAGTCAGCATGATTTATTCAGCTTATTAGAGTTCATTATGACTTAGACAAACACTGCAGCGGCTCACACACAAGCAGCCAGCAGAGAGGTGGGACCTGCACCTACTGCTACCGTGCGCATCAAGCTCCGGTCCAGGCCGCTCCTGCGAGTTTCGCATTGCCTCTAATCTAATTCTACATACGGATCCGTTTTCAGGCCCAGTCAAAACCCCTGTGATAAAACACCTCTTCTTTCCGCTGCAAACTAACTCGCATTAGCATTTAAAACACTGGCTGGAGGTGAAAGCATATATTAATGCCTTTCTTTTTGTGTGTGTGTTCGAAAATGAGTTTACATAATTGCAGGATAATTTTGCCTTAAGTGAAGATGCGAAGCGGCGCCAGGGTAAGCCGAGAAATCCCGGAGCCGTAGCTGGTAGCCATCCTAAGTTCTGCTCTCCGGAGATAATGCAGCCCAGCCAAAATGAGAACACTGATCCAACAGTGCCAAAAACAGCTGTTACTATTCATGATCTTCCCAAACGTCTGTTCTACAACTTCAAACTACTCAGAGCAGTTTCTCTCCGAGCGCACCAGGCTCCCTTCGGAGAGTTCGCGAGCGCAAAATCACGGATTCGCACACGCCGCGTTTCCCAATAAAGCTCGCCGCGGTTTCATGCCGAAATTGGCCCGTTTTCACACCCGCTTGTTCATTCATCAGAATGGCATGTTATTCTTTTGACTGTAAATCATGCAGACTTACGGAATAAAGGGTAATTTAGAATCACCTGCAGGCCTTTCAGCCGTTGCACTCATTACAAAAGACCTCTCTCATAAGAACTCCTCAAACACTATCTCAACTTAGATCATCAAACATGACAAATGGAGAGAGCGAGGGAAGCAGAGGGAGAGATCGACTTAAACACACCTCTCTCATCTCTTAATAACAGTCTGAGGCGGCCCGAAGGAACGCGTGCTGTGAGTCCAAATACCGCATCGGTGGAGTAAATTAGTCTACGCTAATGTCGATGCTCAGCTACATCAAACGCTCGTCAGGTTAGTCATTACCAAGACAGCAGCTCTGGGCCTCTGCATGTCGGAGCAGGAGGCGTGATTATCCAGTCCTGATCCGACATGGCCCGTAATGGTGGGAACTGAGGTAGTACATCTGTATATGACAGTCACCCGAGGCTGGAGGATTTTTCACAGGTGAGATGCGCTCGCTGACACCGACGCAGTAACTCACCTGCCCGTTGCACAAGCGCTCCACCCTTTACCTGTCCCCTCCAGCTTTATGTGTGCACCTGTGCGAGTTGAATATGTGAACGTAGGTGTGTGAAACAGAAAGTAGCTTTACTTTATATTAACCCGACGACACCTGCTGGTAAAGAAGGTGAATTCACAATTCACAGAAAATCTTAAGATGTTGTCCATATAAGCTAATGATTTTCAATTATGTACGTGTGTCAACCGTCAACCCCTGCATTTGCATCGTGGCGTGTACGTTGTAGTAATAAGCACTGAAGGCTCCCGTTCTTCAGAAATTCTGCCGCACTGTTATTATTATTTTTTTACGACAGCCATGTCAAGCTATACCGTAATAAGCAATAATGTGTAGATAACGAATGCTATTAGACAGCTGCGTGGTGGGTACGTGTGCGCTTGCTCACGCTTTTTCGGTAAGACAGGGCCAGAAGAGGGTGGAGGGGGGTAGCTTTCAAGTTCAAACAGTTCATGGTGAATGTTTCAAACCCAATTCACCGCCCCAGTAATCAGGCAGGCAGAAAAAGAATATATAAACCATTAAACAAACAGTCGCTTCAGGGAGAGAAGAAACACCTGCTTATGACTACAAAAAAGAGAGATAGAAGCAGAGAGGAGATGAATTATTTGAGCTGTACAACTGGGTTTAGGACCGCAGGATACACTTTGACGACTGACGGGATGTGTGAGAGGGGACGATGGCGGACACTTCACCTAGCTGCATTAATTAGTGCCTGAAACATGATTAGGGCCTGGATGACTACTTGTTTGATCCACACTAGACTAGACTCATTTGGAAAAGTGAGTCAGACTTAAAGAGATAGTTCACTCTAAAATAAAAAATCTGTCATCATTTACTCACCCCAATGTTGTTTAAACCTGTATGACTTACTTTTTTCTGTGGATCATGAAAGATGATGTTTCTTTGATGCTTTTCACCCATACATTGAATGTCAATTGAATGTCAAAATCAGTTGAATAGTGGAATTACATGAGGGTGAGCACACAATGACATTTATATGGGGTTAACCGTCTATTTCAACTGAAAACAAAAAAAAACTTCAAATAACAGTTGAAGTCATAAGTTTTCATACACCATACAGAATCTGCAAAATGTTAATTATTTAACCAAAATAATCGGGGATCATACAAAATGCATGTTAGTTTTATTTAGTACTGAGCTGAATAAGATATTTCATCTAAAAAACATTTACATATAGTCTGAGAAAGTAATAACATTTATAAAAATGACCCCGTTCAAAAGTTTACATATACTTGATTCTTAATACTATGCTGTAACCTGAATGACCCTCAGCTGTTTTTGTTGTTTGTTTAGTAATAGCGATTCATAAGTTTCTTGTTTGTCCTTAACAGTTAAACTGCCTGCTGTTCTCACAAATCCTTCTGGTCGCACAAATTCTTTGGTTTTTCAGCATTTTTGTGTATTTGAACCCTTTTCAACAATGACTGTATGATTTTGTGATCCATCTTTTCACACTGAGGATAACTGAGGGGACTCATATGCAGACTACTACAGAAGGTTCAAACGCTTACAGATGCTCCAAAAGGTAAAACAATGCATTATGAGCGGGGGCTGGGGGACTTTTTGAATTTGAAGAACAGGTTAAATTTTACATATTTTGACTTCTGGGAAACATATTCTGTAGCTTCTGAAAAAATATATATATTTAGGCAAGACCAGAAAAATGTACATTCTGTTCAAAAGTTTTCACCCCCCGCTCTTAATGCATCGTGTTTCCTTCTGGAGCATCAGTGAGTGTTTAAACCTTCTGTAATAGTTGCATACAAGTCCCTCAATGTGAAAATATGGATCTCAAAATCATACAGTCATTGTTGGCAAGAGTTCAAATATATAAAAATTCTGAAAAACCAAACACTAAACCACTAGTTAATAATAAGAATTGGTCCCTATACTAAAGTGTTACCCAAGTAGTAAAAGGGATTACATACAGAAAAATGAGTCAGCGGCTATTGGCATGCTTAAAGGTATTTATGACCATCCAAAATGATCAGACAACTAATACGATTGGAGAATTTCCAAAATAGCTACTTTCAGATTCAAAAGTGACGCAGCCGTTAATAATTCTTAAAACAAAATAGCGCATTTCCAGTACCTATGAAATGTTCGAAAATCTAACAACCACAACTGGAGCCAGGATAAAAGGCCAAAAATGAGTCAGCGGCTCCACATGCTAAAAACCAGCAGAGTGCAGCTCTGCCCGTGTTGTGACGTTGCCCACCCTCACTATTAAAGACGGCTGTTACAGCTGATAATTCATTGGTAAACCAAATAAACACACTTCTCCCAGGGGAGAAAGGAAAAGAAGAGTGAAAGAAAACCAAAAAGAATGACAGAATGAAAGAATGGGTGTTTGAAGGGGTAAAACCACACTTGGGGTTTCATGCAATACAACTGATCTTCATTCTCCCCCACTCCTCGCTGTTCGAGTCTCTCATTAAAGAGCAACGCTGAAACTGGAGCTCGGCTTAATGTTTGCCGTGTTTGGAGAAGCACACAACCCATTTGGCTATAATAGCAACCTTTTCAGAAACAAACCCCTAAATGAAAGGAGGCCAACATAGCCAGCCGGCATCGGATTATTTTGAAAAGGGGAATGATATGACCGTGAAAAATTGTAAGCTGCAATTGAAAATAAACTAAAGTGCACAGCGCACCATCCATCCATCGTTCTTAACCTACACGCACAAACATGTTCTCCTCTTAGACGTGGTTGTGTGCGCGCACCTTCATCACTCTCTGTGCAGGAGAGATGTGTACGAGGGGCCTTTCACACTATCCAGACCCTCATTCCTGTCCGATGCAGTCACCTGATGCGTTTTCCTCTCAGTGACTTTATCAGTAATGTACGACCTCTTAGATCTGAAAGCATATTCACTGTCAGCATAAAGATATATATTAGTGTCAAAGAGTTATCAGGTTTGAGAGCGTCAAAAAAGCCTGCTAAAACCTGTTTCACTGTCTGTGACACACACACACACACACACAGGCTGTATTTCATCTGTAATCACATAATTACCGGAGCAGTGCCTGTGGCGGACATGTTACATGTCATGGCCTCCAGCAGAACTCGCCGAGGTAGAGCAGGACGTGTCAAACTCTTGCTGTCCAAAATACAGTTTGGCAGTCACCCTAATTCACTCTCACTCTTTTTCTTTTTTCTTTCTAGCCGTGACCCTCTACACCCTCACTTCCACTCTCATTTTCTCTTTCTCAGTCTTTTTGACCTCTGACATTCTTCCTTATCCTCCTCCCCGTCTGTCTTTCCATGTCACACTGACTCTCTCCTCCCTAGCTAATGGGGATGGTTTGTACACGTTTGGCCCACTCGGTCAGCTCAGTCGTTTACTTTCCGTCTCGGGGTAAGGAGAAGCTGTGATCTGCCATGCATTCCTTTTTGAGCGAACACACCTTTACCTGTAGTCTCAAACATATATGCCATGGCCCAGAGCTATAGACTACAGAACACTCCTCACACCTGCAGATAACTCTGCTGCAATTTGTCTCTCTCATGTTCAAGACTGTTTTATGAAAGACTGAGGACAAGGTGAAACAGAGAACACAAGCTGAACGCACACATGTACATGTGTGCACAAACATGTACAAAATCCATTCTGAACATACCAAAAGAATTGTTTGTTACAAATTTGAATGTTAAGTCAGTGTCAGTGGGTCAGAAATAATTGACAATGTGCAGTCAGTTGCACAAATTTCAATTCTAATAAAATGTAAATATTCGATTTAGAATATTTTTTTCTCCAATATGATTGGCTGAGAGGAGTGCGATATTCTAGTGATATTATGAATCCAACTGTTTCACGGTTTGTATCACTTCACTTTTAGCATTTCTCACAGTGAGTGTCATAGCAAATACCCAAATTCAAAGTAATTTTTATAAATATTACTGTTTAAGTGTCACGGAATGTAGTTTTAAGAGTTTTTTAGGGAAGAATGTACTTGTTTAGACTTTAAATATGTGGTTTGTTAATAAAGATAGCGTCTATTTGAATATCTGCTAATGTTTCGCTGGCTCTAATGTCTCTATAGTGGTTAAACAGGAGATATAATTCATTTTTGGTAAATCTAATGGCAATCTTTGGTCTAATTAATCTATTTTATTTGTTCCAGAGCAAATAGTTTTGTCTGAGGGCAAAATCTCATTACGTTGTATTTTATGTATATTTAACGCTGTATATCAAAGCGCTGCCTTTGTAACTTTGATCGAATTGCCTAGCATTTTTTATAATGGTTGTTGTTGTTTATTAAATATTATTATTAGATAAATAATATTTTATATAAATAGTAGTATTTAGTAGCATTTAGTATTAGGAAAAAAGAAAATCACTCTTAACAGATGAAAGGACAGAAGAACAAAGATAACACTTTCCTCAGCGGGCACTCCCAACTAATATCGGAAACATTAATACACGTGTCGCAATATTTTGTTTGTATATGATGCGATCTAGGAAAACCCGCCGGATGTCTTGCTGGGACATTTTTAGGATATTCGAAAAATATATTGAATGTCAATTTCTGGTCAAAATTAGGTTTTCATTAAATTATTATTCTATAGCATCTTGTCTATCATCTCTAAAAATATTTTGGAAAAATTCACTTGTTGTTAGAGCAGAAAAATGACAATTTAGACTGTTTGTGTAATAATGCAGTATGGCACAAACCGTGAAGTAAAAAAGTTAAAGGTCCTATTTTGTAAAAATCGAAATTTCCTGGCTTTTTTCATGATAACTGAGGTCTAGGGGTTATGTAACTACCATATGAGTTTCAAAACAGTCAATCCACAGTAAACTGCACACAGCCTGCATAAAGTAGCTGTGCCTTTTCACAAGCTTCTGTGACTTCCGTAAAAATTTGACGTCCGATCGACTCAGTGACCACCTTCAGTCACCGCCTCTAGCAAAAACCACCGTCCCACCCTCCTTTTGCCAAACCCTGACAACATCGCGTCCATTCCATTGTTGAGCAACAACAACAGAAAACAATTTGAGAAAACGCTATTCAGTCGATACAATAAATGTCGAAACTACATCATTGCACAGGCTTCCGAACAACGTTAATATAAGAGACAACTGGCACGTCAACTTCAGTCTCTTTCACACAGCTATTCCGGAAAATACATGGATAATGTGTCCCATGATTTGTTCCGTAATTGTTTCATTTGGCTCATTCACAGTTGTTTTCCGGAATCTGTGCATGTTTTACACACAACCCATAAAGACATGTGACACCCATAAAGACATGTGACATTTGGATGTGAGGTGTAATGCGACGCGTACATTTCACAAAACTTAAACTAACCTGACGAACAATCTGTGCTTCAGTGCTGATAGTGAGGAGCTCCCTGATCGCTGCTTCATTCCACTTTGCACGTATTTTTTCGTTGTGAAGAGTCGCATGATAACGTGCATCATCACTACAACACTGCCTTTATGGTTCTGGCTTTTGTTCACACAGCGCTCGTTCCCGTAATTTTCCGGAATCAGCGCACATTGTGAAAGGGGCTTTACTAAAGCAACAGTTATGTAGCTACTGCATTCAGTGTTTGAAAACGAAAGAAACATTAATGATCATTCTGAAATATCCTGTTGAGTACCAGCAAGCCACAGCAGGCTAGGCTCTGGGCTAGGCTACAGCATACATGATGGAAAACAACAGGCCAATCAGAAGAGAGGTTCATGAATATTAATTAGATGGGCCAAAATCGACCTGTTCTTGACAGAGCTCCTAAAAAAGGAGCTGTAAAAATATATTGAGACGGATTTTGGCACTTATACCGCAAATATATATTCTTAAGGACATCAACAACTAAAATAAACCTCCAGAAATATGTACAATATGGGACCTTTATATCTGTCTCACTTTAAACCCGTTTTTCTCACAATTCCATTCATGAAAATCATAGCTATCAGACAATTTAAGATAGCCATAACTTTTGTTACGTTCTATGGACAAAATCGGTTCTGGTAAGGGCTTGAATCCAGCTTTCATATGGTATCAAAACCTAAAAAATGTCAAATCTCAAATTTCACCATGTGTTGGGTTTTCCTAGATCGCATTACATATGGTCTGTTTATAAAAGCATACATTTCAAACATTTAATAACTAAAGAATCTTGCAAGCACTTTATTTTCTTGGCAATACACAGCCCTAAGTCCAACTAATATTTTATTGTGAATATGAGATCGAGCTGAAGAACAAACGCTATATCAGACACAGGTAATCACAGTTGCTCAGTCCATTTATCTCTCATAATACTCTACATAATACAGTGACCCTTTAAATACAGTAATACAACAAACTTTCAATGAAGCAACTCAACGTTTCTTCGTTACTAGTTCTAATGTAATGTTTTGGAGTTAGTAACAGAGGCTTCGGCTTAGCTGTTAAACTGTCAAACTTAGATTTGAATTCATGGCAGAAGGAAGTAATTCACACAGAAGGTTTTTTAAAGACACTGTTGTTTTTCTGTATGAATTTACACTGTTGTATAAATGCAATATCACACTTGCAATATCACACTTTGATGACCTAAACCTGAATGACAGCTGTGCGATATTGCTCATGTATATAACATATACATATATATATATATATATATATATATATATATATATATATATATATATATATATTTAATATTAAAATGAAACATAAGAAAACAGGGAAAACAAGTACACATTTAAACTATTAATGGTATGAGGAAAATACTTCAAATGCCTAAAATGTAAACTATATTAGTTTCTGCATTCCAGTGGAGGACCAGTTTTCAAGTGTTAGCAAACACAAAGTTCTAAGAGAAGTTTCCTGAGGTAGTAACTTCAGAGCAGCAGTATAGCTTGGGGTCACTGTCGTTCCATCTTCCACGTCTGTTAGCCTAGAATCATCCCCGACCCCTCCAGACAAGCACGCATGCACACAAACGCTCAAGAACGCACGGCTACAGAGGCTTCCTTTCCATTAACAAGCCTTTCAAGACAGCTTTCCATCCCTGACTAAAAGCGATCAGCACAAGGCTTGGGCTGGCCTGCCTGCTCAAATCCAGTCATGGATATCAGCAGTTCTCTGTGCTCTCCGGCTGCTGGGGGCTAGGCTTTAGCACTATGCAATGCTACGCTACGACAGGGCGGGACTTCATCATAAGGGATTGTAAAGAGCTGTGACACATGCTTATCCACACCCTGTGCTCTTGCATGACAAAAGTTGGAAGAAATAAATAAATAACTCTACAGAATGTTCCTTTATGTTTAATAGATAGTGGTAGAGCCACTTTGAGGAGCTTACCCTTCAATCAGGACATCAACTCCATGTTAGGACATTAAAGTTTACTTCTACAACACATAAGAAACTTCCGAAATGATGCTGCTCTGATCAGAAGGTTGACAGTGGTTATGGGCTTCTGTAGACGGGATACTGGAGTTGTTAGCATTCCAATTCGACTAGACTGCAGATTTAGCTGCTCACACTGATGATACATTTTGATCAGTCTGCTTAACAAGAAACATCTCCTGAGAATTCATGCATGTCACGGCAATGAAAAGCACAAGTACTCCAGCAGAAGTACTGAAAACAGTGACGTGCCTTTTGTCGAGGCAGCTTTTGTTTCCTCAATTGGCTGCTGGAAAAAGGCAAATAAAACACGGTTGAGAGCCAGCTGTGATCTCTTACAAAACATCTGATATGGATGAAGGAAGAGTAACGGGAGATGATGTATCTCAAACAAGACTGGTTTGGGTTAGAAGGAAAATAACAACTAAACAGGGAACACTGGGTAGCCTTGGCCCTTCGGAAACAACCAAGGACACTGTATGTTAGACACAAAGAAAATAGAGAGGTTTATCAGCTCAATGAAACAGTGACAAGAAACAGATTCTCTAGCAAGCTAACCTGAAACACTATTGCAGAATTTGTTTGTAATCGAGAGCAAAGATGTGTGGTTTTCCTAAAAATTTGAAGTATATTTCCAAATCACACACATGAATAGTGTTACAATAAATGCACATAAATAGAAAATTGTTCTCACGAGTCAGTTCTTTTTAGTGAATCAAAAACATACAGCATGACCAGTGTAGCCTGAATTCCAAAATAAATTGCTCTTATGAGCAAAGTTCCTAGCTTGAATTTGTCTACAGCACTGTCCTGTAAATTTACAGCACTAGCAAAGAGAGAATTTCTTTCACTTGTCAGTAAAAATAGACATTAAAAATGAAAGATCTGCCTTATATTTCAATGAGTTGAAATACAAAAAAAAAATATGATAACAAATACTAGTTTTTGGACTGTTTTTGCAACACTAAAATAACTAGAAGCAGCTGAAATTGTACATTCAAGGTACAAATGGCTGTGCTTGTCCTTGCACTAAAAGGTAAACACTTGAATCTGAATCAAATCAAATTGCAATCAATACCCAGCCAGTAAACAAATATCAACATTGTTCTACAGTCAAATATTACACTGTTTAAACTGCTCTTAAAAAGTTAATGAGTAAGATTCTTACCCCAGGTTTCATAGACAGGGCTTTAGCCTAGTCCTAGACTAAAATGTAAGTCTAAGCTGTTTCAACTGACTTGCACGGACTGTTCTAAAAACAGTTTGTTTTGTCTTAAGATACACACAAATAATGTTTTTTTTGTTTCTAAGAGTGTTTAAAAAAATTACTTAAATATCCTAATTGAATTAGGCCTAATCCTGGTTTAGTCTAAGCCCTGTCTGTGAAATCAGGCCTTAATTTTTTTTTTTTAAGGAAATCTTTTCTGCTCATCAAGGCTGTGTTTATTTTATTCAAAATACAGGGGGGGAATAATATTGTAAAATATTATTGCAATTTAAAATAGTGGTTTTCTATTTTAATATACTTTAAAACAGAATTTGTTTCTGTAATGCAAAGCTGAATTTTCAGCATCATTAATCGAGTCTTAAGTGATCCTTAAGAAATGATTCTAATATGCTGATTTATTATCAATGTTGAAAACAGTTGTGCTGCTTAATATATTTTTTAGAATCTGTGATACTTTTTTTTCTTTCTTTTACAGAAATTAATACTTTTATTCAGCAAAGATGTGTTACGCTGACAAAAAGTGATAGCCAAGACTTACATTGTTAGAAAAGATTTCTCTTTTGAATGAAAGCTGTTCTTTTTAACTTTTTATTCATCAAAGAATCCTGAAAAAGTATCACAGGTTCCAAAAAATATTAAGCAGCACAATGATTTATATCATTATATATATTTTAAATTGCAATAATATTTCATAATATCACTTTTCTGTCTTTTTGATCAAATAAATGGAAACTACTAAAAAAATAAACTACTAAGCCGAACAGAAAGGCCTGTAATAGATGTTCTAATGGATTTAAATTGATAAAAACATTTGGCAAACATTTGATAAACCTCAGCTGGGAAGAAAATGTCTTTAGAAACCTATGGAGACTGACGTCAAAGTGTTTTCAGAGTGCCACACATAAGAAAGCAAAGTGAGAGACGCTTCAGGGATGTGGGTTTGACAATGAGCCGGAAGCTACTGATGAAATTGGAGGATTACTGGAACCGGGGTCTTTTGGGACCAGGGTTCGAGACTGTTGGTGATGGACTAAATTCAATCGAGGAACAGGGTTGGGTAACATGAACTGGACAGAAATGAGCTCTAATACTGTAAGAGGGGTTTTGGGGTTTTATGGATTAATTCAGTGGAGGTTGCCTGTTAGCTGGACAGTTTGTCTTTTCTTTATCCTGTCATTTTGCAGAAGTTTGCGTTTTTGAATATCAGAGTAGACCGAGTCTTCTCAATGGACTCTGACAGGATTATGGAGGGCTGCGCCGCATTCTGGTCAAACAGCTCAGTGGCAAAGCTGAGAGCTATTAGGAGGTGATTAGGTAACCGGTGGCTGTTTACAAAGGTTGAGCCCAGGGTCTGAGCTGGATAACAAGCACTGGGATGGAATCTGCAGTGCCTGATCCACCCGACTTGAAGGCTTCGGCTTGTATCCGCTAGCAACTGTCACTGTGACCCCACCAGCCAGCCAACGAGCAACTCCTTAAAATGCGGTAATCCAGAGAAACAGTAGTCTGGCAAGAGCGCCAAGGGTTGTGCCTGGCAATGCATCACGGGGTGTACAGGAGGAGGAGCAGGCCACGGTGACCCTGAACAGGAGTGATAGAAGCATGTGTTTCTTTGCGTGGGAGGGCGTCATCGAAACCCAAACTTCTGAAGAGGGTCTTAATGAGGTCTATGTGCCTGTCCACCTATACGGAAAGAGTCTGGGCAGGAGCGATTTCAAAGGACAGATGAGGAGGAGTAGGTCAGGCCTTGAGAGGGAGAGAAAGACAGAGGGATCGGGAGTGAGACGAGAGAAAGGGGAAGAGTGCGCTATCTGCCTTGGCACCTAATCAAAGGGATTAGGTTTGAAGAAGCCAAGCCTACAGGTTATCCTTCAGGAAGCATACCAAGTAGTTATCAAAAACACCTCGGTTCAAAGCAGCTCAATTTTCCTATATTTCCCGTTTGGCCCAAGCCTCCAGGGTTTGTTTCTAGCTAATAAAGGGTGTCAGAGATGTTTGTACTTGCATGCTCTAGGAGACAAAGAGAGAGAGAGAAGTGTGTGTTTAAATGTAGTCCAGGTCTGTCCTCATTCTCACAGCACAATCAATCACCCTCAAGACAGTCGAGGAGAAACGTGAGATGCCTGTGTCTCTGACTAGGAGATTTAGCACAAAACAAGCAGTCCAGGTAGTCAGTCAAAGCTAGAACCTGTGATTAGCCTGTCACTGATAGTGTACGTGTACGTTTAGTATGGAAAGTATTTTGTGATAAAAGTAGGCGATAACATTTTCTTCTTAAGTGGACTGGTGGTACATTGTTCTAAGAATTGAGATTCGGTAGATATTTTACAAGCAATGTTAATCATTTCAACAGAACTACTGATATAATGTTCGTTAACAAAGGGTTTTTAGATTTTGTCATTGATAAAGAAAGCAAAAAATCATGATGACAATAATTACAATCAAACATGCTGAAAAACAAAACACTTTAAATGAGAAGTTCACTTCCAGAACAAAAACTCACCCCCTTGTCATCAAAGAAATTCATGTCTTTTTTTCTTCAGTCGTAAATAAATTATGTTTTTTGAGGAAAACATTTCAGGATATCTCTCCATATAGTGGACTTGTATGGTGCCTGCAAGTTTGAACTTCCAAAATGCAGTTTAAATGCAGCTTCAAAGGGCTCTAAATGATCCCAGCCGAGGAAGAAGGGTCTTAGCTAGCGAAACAATCTGTTATTTTCTAAAAAAAAAAAAAAAAAAAAAATTCAAATTTATATACTTAACCTCAAATGCTCGTCTTGCCTAGCTCTGCCTGAACTCTGTGTATTCCGGTTCAATACAGTTAGGGTATGTCGAAAAACTCCCATCTTATTTTCTTCTCCAACTTCAAAATCCTCTTGCATCGCTGTTTTACCTTTATTTATAAAAGGCCTTTGATCTTCTTTGCATGTTCACTTTGTAAACACTGGGTCGGTACTTCTACAGCGACATAGGACAATTTTGAAGTTGGAGGAGAAAATTAGATTCGAGTTCTTCAACCTACCCTAACTGTCTTGAACCAGAATAGAGTACACGCATATCTAAACAAGACAAGCATTTGAGGTTAAAAAGTATATAAATTGTCATTTTTTTGCTAGATAAGACCCTTCTTCCTTGCCTGGGATCGCTTATAGCCCTTTGAAGCATTTAAACTGCTTTTTGGAAGTTCAAAATCACGAGCACCATAGAAGTCCATTACATGGAGAGAAACCCTAAAATGTTTTCCTCACAAAACATCATTTATTAACGACTGAAGAAAGAAAGTAAATGTAAATTTTTGTTCTGGAAGTGAACTTCTCCTTTAAGAAATGAATGAACCAGCAATGTTCTTCAAAGTAAAAAAAAAAAATCAAATTCATTGCTTAAAATAATATTTTTTTTAATAGAAATACAGACATTTATTCAGCAGGGATGCATTAAATTCATAATGTCACAAAACATTTCCATTACAAATAAATGCTGCTCTTTTGAACTTTCTATTGCTCAAAGAATCTGGAAAAAGTATCACAGTTTTGATAAAAACATCAAGCAGGACAGTTTCTGTTTTTTCTGACAGTGTCATGTGACACTGAAGGCTGCAGTAATGACTGATGAAAATTGGCCTTTGCCATCACAGGAATAAATTACATTCTATATTTATTAAATAGAAACCGTTATTTTAAAAAAGCAATAATATTATTTATTTCTTTATTGGATTTTGAATCAAATGCATCCTTGATGAGTATAAGAGACTTTAAAAAACAGTATGGTATTTATTTCATAAATTTAATATTACTTGAGCCAAATGATGTGCTAGTCAGAATGTGTATGTTGTTTGTTTTGCACTGACTAAAATCAGCAAACAGGATAAAAGAAATTAAATTTAAATCATATTAACTCAAAACAAGACAAAAAACGGCAGCTAAAACTGTGTAAAAACGAACAGATCTTGCTGCCATGATGTCAAGCTGTAATAGCTCAGGGCATAATGTTTGGCACCAACACACGCACTGTCTTAACCACTTAAAAAGCCATCCTCTGGTTCTCCGATAGCTCCTTCAACAGTTTACACTACCCAAATCTGAAGGATTCCGCTTTACAGACGTACATTACTGGGGCCCAGACCTGCCAAAGCTGAGGTATGGCTTCAATAGAGCCATCATCTGTCTGCTGTTAGTGCCATTACATCCAGATGGGCCTTTAATTGTATTTCTGTCCAAATTGCAAAATAGCTACTTGGAAAAGAAGCTAAAATAACATACAAACAACAGCAACTATGATAACAAGAAGAGCTGGAGTGGAATGGAAAAGAGATCAAAACCAAGGCTTACAAATTTCAACGCCGCCCTTTGAAAGCGGATCCCCTAACATTACAGCAACGTATTGATTTACTCGGCAATTTGGTGTCTCTCTCTCCCCACGCCAGCGCACCGACCTGAACCGCACAGGAGGTCCCGCAAATAGCAGTCGTCTGATTTTTCCAAAACATAAAAGATTAATACCTTTATTCTTTACAGAGGGAGTAAGAGTGGAAAACAAGGCAGAAAGAACGAAGAAAGTAATAATAAAAGGGAGGTCAAATTGGTATTTGGAGAAAGTGAGTTACTGAGCAAAATTAGATATCCAGACCCAGAGGTAACTTCAATAAGAGATAATAAGAAAATGTCTGACTTTTGTGTACAGGATTGAAAACGTGCTCTCGCAAAAGGAAGCCGCCGCTCCTCTCGACAAACACAATCTCATCCAACAAAGAAGACGTTGTACTTGAACAGAAAGTAATTTATTCAGTAGCTCATTCTAGCCATTAGAACATGGAGGACGGATTAGTGCTGGCACAAGAACAAATAGTTCAAAGCGAGGCAGTAAAATCAAGAACAACAAATCGATAGCATATTTAAAGTTCAGAAACAAAGAACCGAAAAGATGCGGTCAAGATAGTCTTCCCACAACAAAACCAGACTAACCTTTAAAGTTCCACCAATAATTTGTATTGCTATTCTGCTCTGCAGTTAAACAACAAACGCTTCCAATCTAACAGCACGGCTCCAATACACCTTTCTAGTAAAGGTCTTTAAGAGCCAAACGTTTCGTGCCAGAGAATAAAAATTATAGACGCACAGGATGGGCCAACAACACTGGGCTAAATATAGTGTGCGCTAACTAGACGCTTGGGAAAGAAAGACCTAAAAAAAAGTGATACCTGGTCCAATTCCCAGCTCCCATTAGGAAAGGTTACTCGTCTCACTCCTACCTCGCTACACTCTATTAAATACTTATTAAAGGTGCAATAAATGGTGATACGAAGCGGTTACGAGCGCCCCAGGCCAGCGTGTGTCTGAAAGTGCTGTTTATGAGATGAGTGTTTATTACAAACCACAGCTTATCATCATGAGGAAGCTCACAACTGTGTCGCTAACAAAGCAGCTATTAATTTCAATTTAGCCTGATGCTAAATGTGTAAACCGCATTACAGCATGCAACACCTAATTTTTACAGGAATAAAAACCGCTAAGTGACATACAGAGTATGAATTAAAAGCAGTCTCTGTGTCATATTGTGACAGCGCTTCACAGCGGGGCTTTGATGGCAAGATTTAGTCTGTAATGAATACGAGCTTCAGAGTATATTTACTGATACATAAAACTCCATCCCCCCTGACCGTACGCTTCTCATCCTATTTACCCGAGCAAGATAATATGTACATAAACATCTCAAACTCATTCAGATATTTTCGCAGAAGTGTGCGCAGCATATTTAAACTGATCTGTGGTGTATTTGCAGCTGCAAGTGTTTTGAAAAGGCTTGTCCATAATAAATGCGAGTCTTTTAAGCCATGTTTACCATTACACAATCTCCATCCTCTGACAATCAAACGCCGCTTACGCCACATTCCACAGGACATGAGGATCTGAATTATTCACTCCGCCATCACTGGCAATGATTCACATTCGCAGAGATAAAAACGCAAACGAATACATGCTCAAACGTGCACATGTGATGCAGTAATGATATTAAAAAATGAAAAACAGCTTAACTGACAGCTGAGTTCCTTTGAACCCTCAAACTTGTGCGGATTTTCTCTAATAAGAGTTTTGGGTCCCTACTAGGCATACCACTTCATGGCTTTTCCAAAAATAAAGAACCAATAGCAACATTAATAAGAACGCTATATGAAATGAAAATAGCTGATTAAATAATTAATTTCATTTTTAAAAAAAGCAAATATATAAATACATAAATAAACCAGACTAGGTTCCCAGGTGGCTCCAAGACAAGAACCTCTCTGTACAGCATGCATAATTCACGACTGGAGATATGTGTTTTAAATGCTGCTGAAATATAAATGCAGCATATGCTAATTTGTCTGCTGGCTCTCACACACTTTCATTTGGCCAGTTTGGGCATAAACAGTCAAAAAAAGAAAGAAACATTACAAAATATGAGACAAGTTTTGAGGGTTCTTGGTGATGTATGGAGCATAATTAAAAAAAAAAAAACATTTAATCTGTCATTTAAGGTCATTTAGGGCCGCCTTTACTAAAATGGCTATAACTTTTGAACGGAATGAGATATCTTCGCCAAACTCATGACGCATATGTAAGAGCTGACTCTGAGGTCACATGAAAAAGTCACAGAGCTTGACCACTTGATGGCGCTATAAAAACCGTAGTTATCACATCCTATCGATGTGAAAATGGGAATGCATGGTCTTGGCCCAAAGTGCCACAAGCATCTATAAGGACATTTGCATATCTCAAAAAACATGGCCGCCATAGGCCGATGAACTTTGAGCACCTATAACGGAGGCAGATCGAAACAAAACTTGGTGGGCCTGTTTGACTCACGGCTAAAGGTCTGTGAGAAATGGCCATTAGAAATGGCCAGCATTTTCAATGATGAAAAAAAATTGTATATTGCATGGTTTTTTACACATACGCACAATATTCATATCATACAATAGACCTCCTTGTTCCAAACAACTTTGCCTCTAGAACCATTGCTGTCAACTGCTTGAGAAGATGTGAAAAACCTACGTTTGTAAACTAGTTCTAGGTTTGTCGCTCAATCTGGGAAAAAAAAAAAAAAACACTGCAGTACAATTCAATGGACTCTCTAGGTCAATAATTATCAAAAAAAAAAAAAAAAAAAATGTACCCTTTGGGAAGCTATAACGGGGTTGTTTGGAAAAGGGGCCTGTTCAAATATTCCCAAAAGCCTATAAAGTCTGAACGAAAACTCAAAACTTCACAAAACCTGGTGAGCACATGCAACATCCCTAAAACAAGCAAGCAAAGTTTTAGGGAGATCGGACCACAGCTGCTGCTAAAACACTCATAAACGTTAAAACACATAATTTTTAGCTGAATAATAACCTGAATGTGCCAGAAATGCTTTTTTTTATCATTGATTTAGGCTGTTTACAGGCTTGATAAATAATATGTAATGTCTTTTTTTTAATATGTACATCAGTGCCTTAAAGCGCTTGAACCCCGGCAATAACTGCTTACTGCTATATTCCTTTTGTATTTTTGCATCTTCAAGGTGAGCGGCAGATGTTATCACTGTAACTAGGTTATGAAAGATGCCAGATTATTTAAGTTTTTGTTGCATTGGGTTTACCACTAAAACACACACAAAAAAGGAACAGCATTTGCGTTTATCTGCCACCGTTGAAAAGGATGTGAGCTGCTTTGCAAAGGCTATTTATTAGAAATGCATTGCACTATACTAACCTGAGGCATGCAAAGATCATGAAGATGATCAACACAGCAGTGAATTTTACCATAGTTCACACAAAACAAACTCCAGACCACCTCTTTAAGCTCAGAAGAAAGTTCTCACACCACTGAACTATGGTAACATACAGACTCGGGTCTGCTCCAAAAGCTCTAGTGTGAAAGCACCCAAGAGACACCAACAGAGATTTGATCCAGTTTACATCATTTTTATGGTTGGCCAGTTGATTTTTGATCTGCATACTGATTGCAAAATGTTTAAATGAAATAGGACAGCCATATGGTCCTTATTCTAAAACGGGTGAAGTATATAACCTGAGAAGAGTGATGAAAGAGAGAGAGGAGAGTGGGACGGCTATGAGAGGCTCATTGTTTATGAAAGAACGAGAAGTGCATTTATCCACAGTGTGTCTCTTTAGGTTGATTGACTTCACTAAAATGAAATCCCAGCAGTGGATCCTAACAGAGACAACCTGCAGAGCTGCCAACCTGCTCTTCCTCTCTGTAACTATCTCCCAGATGACTGGCCAATCACCAGCATGCTGCAGAAACCCAACCTCACACCTCCTAATGATGCACTCAAACATCTAGCAATACACAACAATCATCATTAAAGACGATCTCGGTCCATCCAGTGTGTAGTGTAAGTCAGTGGAGTTAGTGTAATAGTGTGTGACCTCTCAGACGGCATGGTGCATGGGAAATTGACAGAGTGCTAAGTGTGGCACTCACTAGCTGGCCTGCTCTAATTAAGGAGGAACAGCATGCCACAGTCTGATGCTCCAAATGGCACCATATGTTTTCCCAGACTAACCGGCTGAATAAATGCCATTTAGCACACGGGATCTACAGCACAGAGTCTGATACACAGACTCTAAGTGTCTTATAAAAGCACAGAGACCCCCCTCAAGTCAGCCTCAGCTGCCTGCAATTTAAATCAGCCCTGATTACAATGCAATAGAAACACTCCTTCATGTACCAAATAACCATTTACAAACCTGCAGTATTTTAGGATAGAAAAGAGAAAAGGAGTGAAAGATATGTAAAAAAGGGAGATGAACTAAGAAGTACAGCAAACGAGAAAAAGGTTCTTTGCAATGCATATTACTAATCAAAAATTAAGTTTTGATATATTTACAGTGGGGAATTTACAAAATATCTTCATGGAACATGATATTTAATATCCTAATGATTTTTGGCATAAAAGATAAGTTTGACCCATACAATGCATTTTTGGCTATTGCTACAAATATACCCATGCTACTTAAGACTGGTTTTCTGTATATGTATAAAATGTCACATATGTTTGACTGCTTGTAGATGTCAAGGAAACAGATCAGGCCTGGTATAAGACCAGTATGCAAGTTGCCTGGTACCTCTGGATGCTAAGCAATAAGAAAGTATTTTAGGGTTTCAGATCCAGCTTAAAACACTGACTTGCTATTGAAGAAAGAATAATATAAATGAATGACCACTAACCAACCAAGTGACTCATTGTGGGTAGGGGGCACAGTCACCACAATTGCTGATACAACAGAAACAGAAACAATACCCACATCAAACTAGAGAGCTGCTGGGAAGGGCATAGCTTTGTTTCTGTTAAAATGATTCAGTGAAATGACTACAGCTGGAGCTAGCAATTAAAAGGCTGGAAACAAGCTGAAGCGCAGATATTTACTGACTACTACAAAGCACATACACACAAAAAAATAAAGACCCTCTGGCCAAATCTGTCCTCACTAAACCTTGACATTTTAATCAAGCTCCAGGAGTGCGTAATGAGGAACCGCTTAGACTTCATTATTAGATACTGCATGTTACTAATTAGAGCTACCACAGTCTTTTATTGCACAGCCTGCACACTACACTCATCAGAGACAGGTAGTGAACAGCACAGACATCAGAAGAGAAGTGTACACTAAAACAATTAGATTTGTGAAGGGTACATGCACTCAACTATTACGGAGAGTCAAAACAAAGCAAGGCAAGGCAAGGCAAGTTTATTTCTATAACACATTTCATACACAGTGGTAATTCAAAGTGCTGTACATAAGAGGAATTAAAATCATAATATAAAAATCATAATAATGTATCATAATAAATCACAACAATAAAAACAGAAGATTTAAGAACATTTTAAATGATTTAAAAATTGATTTAAAAATTAATTAAAACAGTAGAAATTATTATACATAATGCAATCTGTTCGGACGTAGCACAGAGCTCATTCAATAAATGCACAACTAAACAGATGCGTTTTGAGTCTGTATTTAAATGTGGCTAATGTATTAGCACATCTGATCTCTTCTGGAAGCTGGTTCCAACTGCGGACGGCATAATAGCTAAAAGCGGATTCACCTTGTTTTGTGTGAACCCTTGATATTACTAACTGACTCGATCCTAGTGATCTGAGTTGTCTGTTGGGTTTATATTCAGTGAGCATGTCTGCAATGTATTTAGGTCCTCGGCCATTGAGTGCTTTATAAATGAGTAGAAGTACTTTAAAATCGATCCTAAACATAACTGGAAGCCAGTGTAAGGACCTGAGGACTGGTGTGATATGCTCTGATTTTCTGGTTCTAGTCAGAATCCTGGCAGCAGCGTTCTGTATGAGCTGCAGCTGTCTAATGGTCTTCTCGGGAAGGCCAATGAGGAGACCATTACAATAGTCCACCCTGCTGGTGATAAAGGCATGAACAAGTTTCTCCAAATCTTGACGGGAAACAAAACATCTAATTCTTGCAATGTTTTTGAGATGATAGTATGCTGATTTAGTTACTGCTTTGACATGGCTACTGAAACTGAGGTCTGACTCCAGAATCACACCAAGATTGACTTTTTTGTTTTTTGACCCCTAGTGTCAAGGTATGCATTTACCTTATGAACTTCATCTTTATTTCCAAATGCAATTACTTCCGTTTTCTCCTTGTTTAACTGAAGAAAGTTTTGGCACACTGTTAATTTCATCAATGCATTGGCAGAGGGAGTCAATGGGGCTGTAGTCATTTGGCGATAAGGCTAGGTAAATCTGGGTATCATCTGCATAGCTGTGATATGCAATTTGTTTCTTTCTCATTATTTGACTTAGTGGGAGCATATACAGGATGAACAACAGCGGCGCTAGAATTGAGCCTTGTGGGACTCCACATGTTATGGACATCCACTTAGACTTATGTTCTCCTATACTCACATAATAACCTCTTCCTTCTAAGTATGACCTGAACCATTTGAGAACCATCCCAGAAAGCGCGACCCAGTTTTCCAGTCTGTCTAGAAGAATGTTGTGATCGACTGTGTCGAACGCAGCACTGAGATCTAGTAATACCAGCACTGATATTTTGCCAGAATCAGAATTTAGGCGAATATCATTTATTATCTTTATGAGTGCTGTCTCTGTGCTACGATGTGGTCTGAAACCAGATTGGAAATGGTCCAGGTATCCATTTGAGTTTATGTAGAGGTTCAGCTGATTAAAAACAACCTTTTCAATAATCTTGCCTATAAAAGGAAGATTTGATATTGGTCTATAGTTGCTCAGTATGGTGTTATCAAGATTGCTCTTTTTCAGAAGGGGCTTAACAACTGCAGTTTTCAGGGAGTTTGGAAAAGTCCCAGAAAGAAGTGAGGTGTTCACCACTTCTGAGAGATCTGCTTCTAAACAGTTAAGCACACTTTTGAAAAAAGATGTGGGAAGTGTGTCAAGGTAGCAGGTTGACGATTTAAGGTGCTGTACTATTTCTTTCAAAATGTTGCTATCGATTGCTTCAAAAGCAGACATAGTGACGACTTTTTGAAATTGCGGTCGAATCTGTCTGACCTCTGCATAACTTGAGGGTGTGCTAATTTTCTTTCTGATATTTTTGATCTTCTCAGAAAAGAAGGAAGCAAACTCATTGCATTTGCTTTCGGAGAGCATTTCACTAGGGATCTGTCTATGGGGAGTTTGTTAGTTAAACAGCAGATAAGAAACAGCAGATAAGAAGCGCACTGGTATGTTTTCATAATACTGAACTGATATTTTACAAGGTTAAAATCCTTTATTCTACTCTGTTTAATGCACAGAGACAACTACAAGTAAGCCATTTGTAGGCTGACATCCTGAAGAGTGTAGACTGTGGCTCTGTCACTTCCACTGCCCAGCAGCATCAGTTTAGGATGGGACTACTGTACAGTTGTGTAAGGAAACCATTATTGTTTTTGCAGATTCATTTGTTGATGCTACTAGTGAAAACATTGCTTGTTTGTACAGGTAAGCAATATTGACAGTAAAGTAACATTAATGTGTGTTCTTGATATGACAGCTCATATAGAGTGCTTATAAGTTCTAAAAGCTGCAAATAAAGGTGCATTCACGCCATGTCGTAATGTCCATAATTATGAGATTTTAACTTGTAAAAGCATTCAGGTTCTCGTAAAACTCATAACTACATCTGATAAACTGGGTATTCTCAGAGAGCTACTACTTGTATCACCTGACCACTGCAGATTCAGCCTATTTAGTTTTGGAAAAGCATAGAAAAGTCTATAGAAAAGCATAATTCTGAGTCCAGGTATGTGAACAGCACAGAGAACATCACGTGTCGAGAACATCACGAAACTACAGTAATTACAACATGGTGTGAACGCAACATAAGTTAGCATTTTTGCACTTTTACTTTTATTGCCCTGAAGTCAATTGGTTTTAGATTGAAGGTGACATATCTTGAAAATGACTTTTTTTTTTCATGTTTTAGTACTATAATCGGGTCTCCAGTGCATCTAGCAACCCAGAAAGCCTTTTTCTGCAAGCATGTGAAAGAATGAGCCATTCTAATTTCACTCCCCCTGTGATGTAAAAAGGGTATATTATTATAATATTACCGCTCCTTAAAGGTTGTATCTTTCGTTCTGCCTCCCTCACATCCCTGCACCAGTAGGAAAGTCCAGAACACCAAACCCCTGACGCTGATTGGTTGGAACACCGTTTGTTTATCTGTGGAAAGGTTGGTAGTGCCGATTGTTTTTTTGGCATATCTCAGACCCTAGGCTGACCAGAGAGACGCGTTTTTTTCACAGACAATTTATGGGGCAGGCAGCGAGCGGATCGTGATGAAAGGTCAGCTGAATTTGACACTTTATGTTTCAGGCTAGAAATCGCTGACACAACCTTTAATCTGCACGCTTCAACCCATGGCGCCGTTGTTCTGTTTTTGCAAGCGAAAATGGTGTAGCTGTTCTAACGCCATGGCAAAAGTTCAAGCAAAGCATACTAACTGTCTGTCGTTTTTGTCACTGGCTGCATTGACGAGCACTATTTAGAGTCCCATTTTAAGTATTTATTGATTTATTTACTGTATATAACGCTGCTGTCACAAGGAGAGTCAGAGACGTGCGGATCAATTCGCAGCATTTATTAGAGACAAAACAAACACACAGGGGCAGGCAGAAATCGTGGTCAAACACAGGCAGAAGGTCGGGGCTGGCAGCGAGAATCAAACACGGGAGGGAGTCCAGGAATCAAACACACGGGAAAACAAACACGGGGAGAAACGCTCAGAATTATGACCATGAGGAACGATAAGACTTCGCAGAGTGGCTGTGTGTGTGAGAAGCTTAAATGCAGTCAGTGTGATGAGCTGCAGGTGTGTGTGTTTGTGTGTGTGTTTGTGTGTGTGTGTGTGTGTGTGTGTGTGTGTGTGTGTGTGTGTGTGTGTGTGTGTGTGTGAATGAGCTGCAGGTGTGAGCAGTGATCAGTGCAGTGAGAAACAGGGAGCAGGTGAATGCAGTGATTAGTGCAGTGGCTTGTGGGGAATGAAGTCCATGATGTGTAGTGCAAGAGTTAATGACAGGACGACTCAATTCGTGACAGCTGCTGCCACACATATCTAATATAAACATGTGATTTCTTTCCCAGCTGTTTACTCTCACAGACATAATCAGCAGTTTTTGTAATTGTGTTTTTAACACAAACCTAACTGTCTGTATTTGACAGTTTAAGCGCAATAAGACATGAAAGAGAATTAAGTTTAGGACTCACATGCCATGTGACAGCCACTTTCTGTGTGCATGATTCGGATGTGTAAGCTCAGAAAACCCTATATCAGAAGTTTAAACTAATATGTGACCCTGGACCACAAAACCATAAGAGTAATTTTTTTTAAATTGAGATTCATACATTATCTAAAACAGCGGTTCCCAATTCCAGTCCTCGCGCCCCACCGCTCTGCACATTTTGCATGTCTCTCTTAGTTAACACACCTGATTCAGATAACCAGCTCATTAGAAGTGAGGTCCGTGCAGGAACTGCGATCCGATTGACATGGTCCCTGCAAAGTGTTCATTGCTCCCTGCTCCGTGCTCCCTAAGCGGGGGAAATCTGTTTACTATACTTCGAAACATTCATTCACATATTTGCGCTACGTCACCGCATGTAGCGTCTTCACACACAGATGAAACTTACTAGAGAAGTGTGACATAAGTGCATCTGTAAATAAATGCATTTTAAATTTACGTCTCGCACGCTTTAATGTCCTTCAAATGGAACACATACGCTCGCTTCGAACTAATGAATAATGGCGGAATATCCTGTGATGTCCACTTTGGAATAGAACAAACATCAGAAGCGATGCGTAAAGCACACAAAATGTGCAGAGCGGTGGGTCGCGAGGACTGAAATCGGGAACCGCTGATCTAAAAGCTAATTGCTTTCGGTTGATGTATGGTTTGTTAGGATAGGACAATATTTGGTTGAGATTTAACTATTTGAAAATCTGGAATCTGAGGGTGCAAAAAAATATCTAAATATTGGCAAAATCGCCTTTAAAGTTGTCCAAATTAAGTTCTTAGCAATGCTAATCAAATATTAAGTTTTGGTAACACTTTATAATAACGTTCAGTTGTAAGTCTTTTATAAGTGATTAGTTAATGATGAAATAATAATTTACAAAACATTCACAAATGATTATTAAGTGATATGCTAACAATTTGTGTATGTTTTGTTAATTCATTTACAAGTCATTTACAAATTAATTTACATGTAATTAGTTAATGATGAACTAATTATTTACAAAACATGACTATGTGTTTATAAATTATGAATAAGTGATATGTTAATTTTATTGTAAGTACTATGCTAATGATTTACCCATTTGTCGTAAATTATCTGAAAAATGGCATATCATGAAATAATCAAACAGATCCTTAGTAAATGGTTAAAAATTACTAGGTAACCCCTTAACTGTCACCCCCATTTTTTAAGTTTATCCTAACTTAAATTGTAATTCATGAACACTTTGGATCTAAGGTAGGTAGGTGTGTTTCTGCTTTTACTCAAGATGATATAATAAATTAATAGGAGAAACTTACATACAGTTCATAAGGTAATCAGAATCTCCCAATTAACACTAAGAAGTGATTATGTTATTTATCTTATTCTCTGATAAGTTAAAAAGAGCCTGCACAATCTGCTAGTCTCCTTAGCAAAATAAAAAAAAATCATTTTGGTTTTTTTTTATTAAAGAGTAAACGTCTAAGAAATAACAAAAGAAGCGAAGGTAAAAACACCCTCATAAAGCATCTATAAGGATGGAAGGAGCGTTTCTAATGCACTGAGCCTGATGTGTTTATTTATCAGATATCTTTTAGTGGACCCGCTAGTGCAGTTTAGAGCCTCATAAATGTCAGATAAGCCACTGACTGCGGCCAGAGAGAGAGAGAGATGTGTGTGTTTCGATGGCCTCACGGAGCTCGTGGGGTCGTTTAAACAGCAGCGAGCAGCAGGAATTCAGTTCCTCTGTGTCAAACGGCATTCTGAATAGTTGCACCTCGGGCGGAATACATCGCATTGTGATTTCATGAGCGAGAAAAAAAGGCAGCCCTCCGACAGAAAGGAGAGTGGAGGAAACAAAAATGACTCACAGCGGATATCTCAAAGCAACGAGAAAGAGAGAAGAAAGTTGAAAGTGAATCCTCCTCTTCCCACAGGCAGTTAAGTGGGTACCTTGAGGCTGAAGGCCCCCAGCAGTGGGTTGATAATGTGACCTCTGAGCTAGCAGACTCGCAGACAGACCAGAGGCTGTGTAAACTAGCACTGGAGAGGCCTCAGGATGGAGCCAAGCTGAAGAAATCAGGTACAGGACAGAAGCAGATGCAGAGAATGACAGAAAACAGCATGTACTTCTTACAAGAGAGACATGATTATACAAGAGATTAAGAGTTTGACTAGCCAACTGAAACTCGAGGGCTAAACTAAACTTATTAAAGAAATATTGATGGCTATTTTCAACTTAAATTATTATCTATTAGCATAGTAAATAATTTTAACTCATAGAGAAAGTTTACAAATGAAGACTACTTCATTTGGTACTTGTGCTATGACAGAAGAAAGGAATATAGATGTGATGCAGCCATCCGTAAAGTTGTTTAAATCCTACAAACCCTACCAAAAGCAATTCAATTAGTGACCAGAATCCAGAAAAACAAAGTAGTCTTCTCTCAAAGGGATGATTTAGACAAATTTATACCATAAGTAAACATTTTTTGTTAAAACTGACTCATTTCAAGAACTCTTTTTATATGAAGGTCAAATTCTTCTAGAAATTGTACCATCCTTTAAAAATGCATTTTTGCTACTTTTTTTTGAGTGCTTTTTATGTAAAGATTTTCTTGTTTTACCCATGTCCCAGACCCAGCCTGTTAATTTTACAATATAAAAACACATTGTAAAAACAAGACTGTTTAAAACCATTGTAATCCTAAAGAGTGAAATGAACAAAAAATCTTACACATAAAACAAACAAGATAATTATCACTTGCATATAGAGTAGTTTTATTTTATTTGGTAGACACTTTTCTCCAAAGCAACTTGCATTCAAGGTATAATGTGCATCACCAGTCAACAGTAAGATTTTTAATGTTTTTTAAAGAGGTCTCACCAAACCTGCATTTATTTGATCCAAAGTACAAAAACAGTTTATTTAAAATTTGAAATCACAGGAATTAATTACAATTTGAAAATATATTATAGTTATTTAAAATAGTAAAAATATTTCAAAATGTTACAGTTTTTGCTGTACTTTGGATAAAAAAAAAAATGCAGGCTTGGTGATCAGAAAAAACTTCTTTAAAAAAAAACATTAAATATCTTACTGTTCATAAACTTTTGAATGGTAATGTACACTTTATCAGTTCATGCATTCCTTGAGAATCAAAACCATTATCTTAGCACCATGCTCTGCTGTTTAAGCTCTGTAATTTTGTAAAATTATGGAAAACTGTGCATTTAAGATACAACTAAATCACATTTTCATATTCGTAAAAAATGGCCAAAAAATGTTAATAGCTGAAGAAACACCAGTAAACATTTATTTTATTTTCACAAACTGAGTAATGGGTCGAAAAGGTCTATGGTAATCGAGTTGAAAATAACCATTCCTTCAAGTTCACACTCAGCACCTTCCCTCAAACATACCCGAAAGCTTTAGTCAAACACATTCAAGCTAAAGCGCTATTATAAGCTTGCTCTGATTTAATCGCCTATTGTCAGCCTCATTCCTATATCCAGGCCATCCGATGTATCTCACTTAATTTGAAATCTCTTTGTAAAGCACTTGGCTGTGGATTAGCTCTCTGTTTTTATTTCAAAGTCCTGTATAAGCTGCGCTCCCTCACGGGCCGGCTCCTTTCATCCTCAGAAAAGTTCACACACAATTCGCTTCGAGTAAAACACGGACAAACACGTCGGAGAAAGCAGCGAGAGCTGTGCTAGTACACTAATTACAAAAAATATCTGCACTAATCCCACCCTGATAAAACACTCATTACCAAGCAAAGACACTTATCAACGGCGGATTGATGACCCATTTCCGAAAGTGGCTTTATAGGAGGCAGAGGAAAGGCAGTGTATCACTCTATCCTACATCTGTACCAGAGCTTTTCATTTGTCTAAGAGCGACGGATGTAGAGAGGTAATTAACAGCTGCTGGACAGGGCTAATAGAATTCTCTGGAAACTGTAAGTTGGTGGTGAGGGAGAGGGAGATGGCAGCCCATGCCTGTATTAATTACAATGCTTCGGGATAGACTGAAGCTGCGAAAATCCTTTTAAAGACATCAGAAAGGTGAACTTCCTTTTACCTGTCAAACACAAATGCACACACACATACACACCACAACTAGTAATGAGTTAAGGGTGCGGTTAAAAATATAATTTTGACTTAATATGCTTTATACATAGTTCATACTTGATTTCGGTAACTGCCCCAATATTGACACTTTCAGTTGTGGAATAAATTACGGGTGACAAATATTTAGTTGAGGTTAAAACAGGTCCCACAAGTTTAGTTGAGGTCCCACAATTTCACAATTTCTTTCTTTTAGCATTTTTGTGTATTTTAACCCTTTCCAACAATGACTGTATGATTTTGAGATCCATCTTTTCACACTGAGAACAACTGAGGGACTCATATGCAAGTATTACAAAAGGTTCAAACGCTCACTGATGCTCCAGAAGGAAACACAATGCATCAAGAGCCTGGGGGGTGAAAACTTTTGGCTCTAAATGCATAATTTTCCTTCTGAAGCAGTGAGCATTTGAACCTTCTGTAATAGTTGCATATGAGTCTCTCAGTTGCCCTCAGTGCGAAAAGATGGATCTCAAAATCATAGTCATTGTTGCCCGGCTTTGACCAGCTAAAACCAGCCTGGTTGACCAGCTAAAACCAGCCAACCGGCCTAGGCTGGTTTTAGCTGTTTTTTTAAGCAGGGTGGAAAGGGTTCCAATACACCAAAACCTGAAAAACCAAAGAATTTGTGGAACCGGAGAGATTTTTCTGAAGAAGAGCGGGCAGTTTAACTGTTCTCATTACTGTTAAGGTACTCATGAACCATCTTTACCATCTTTAAAAAAAACAGCTGTGGATCATTCAGGTAACAACACGGTAAGAATCAAGCATATGTAAACTTTTAATTGGGGTCATTTTTATAAATTCAACTAATGTTTTCTCTTGTGGACTATATGTAAATGTTTATTATCCCTCCTGAAAAAAAAAAACAGCTAAAACCAGCATAGGCTGGTCAGGCTGGGAGACCAGCTAAAACCACCTACTTCCAGCTTAAACCAGCTAAGACCAGCCAACCAACCTAGGCTGGTTTTAGCTGTTTTTTCCAGCAGGGATGTGAAATATAAAAGAACATACATTTTGTATGATCCCTCTCTTCTAGTAAAATAATTAATATTTTGCAGGTTCTGCAAAGTGCATGTAAACTTTTGACTTCAACTGTAAATGTTTTATTGTTTTATGCTTGTCTCAGACCAAGTCTGTCTATCTTAAAATGTGAAAAGAACCAAACACACCTGAACATGCTAATCAATGTCTCTAAGATCATTTAAAAAATCACAAGTAGTCAAACCCTGGTGTACGTTTTTTATTAGTAGTATAAAGATTTTCTTTTTTATTATATATAATGTCACACTTCTCAAAAAATCTCAAAAGTCCTAACAGTAAAATAACATCGGAAATCGTAACCTGTACCTGGATAGTGCACCTTTAAACACAACGCATGAAATTGCTGTGATAGAAAGTGCATAGCAACATTTGATAATTCGGAGCGAGATGTAGCCACACACAGACAGCAGCTGATGGCAGTAGGTAAGGTTGAAGGTCTGCTCCACCTGCCTGCTGTATCCCTGTCTAAGTTTGGTAATGAACACAGACAGCTTGGGGACAGTCTGTGTTGAGTGTGTGAGTGTGTGTTTAGGGGTCTGACAGGTCCGCTCTGATGTCCCTCTCTCTCTCTGACAGGGCTGACCCGCAGTAATTTCTCCACTGACAGCAGCAGCTGTAGCCGTAACGCATAGACAGATGAAATTTTCATAACTATCTCCTCACAGTCACATCTTCACCTTCAGGATCATTTATAACCCGCCACTCGCCTGCCAGACACAATATGCTTGCCATGAAGCGGACTGCTCCAGCGGTGTTGGAAATAATTAACAGTGCAAGGGCAAAAGGAGTGAGTGTGTGTGTCTGTGGAGAGGGAGATTAAGGAGAGCTAACACTATCATTAACGTACATGTCACTTCAGCACAGTCAAGGATATGAAGAACTAATTACACACACACACACACACACACACACACACACACACACACAGAGAGTGAATAACGCTTCACCACCTCTTGCATCTTTTGGCCTCCCCAAAAGAAAGAGGGAGAGAGCTTGTGTTTGGGAGAAAAAGAGAAATGGTATTATAGGAACACATCAGCGCTCACGTAAGTTAATGGCTCTGTGAGCCCAGTACCATGACTCAGATTACAGTGTCATAAGTGAGAGATTCATATTCTCCAACCTGAGATCAACGCAGGCACATCTGTAGAACAGTCACATGACCCTTACACTGGGGGGAGTTGTCAGATTCAATCACCTCCTTCTGCCTTGGCTTGATCTTAAAGAGATACTTTACTCAGAAATGAAAATTGTCATCATTTACTCATCAAAGACTGACGTAAGGCAGTCAAGCTTCAAAAAACTACCTAATAGCATAAAAGTGTCCTTGTACTGTGCACACTATATTCCAACTCTAACAAAGCCAGAGCCTAGATTTGTGTGAACAAACGACTCTCTGATCTCGATTACGTATTTTCAAATAGTGCACAAATTTTAAGAAAAAAAGCTACAGCAGAGGGTAAAAACACACTATAGACCTTTCTCACATTTCCAAGTTTCTCAGCAGCAGAAGTCGTCATAGTTGGGTAAAGTTCGAGAGCAGTGAATGGGAGTGTACCACAAATATATTTTTTGCATTTCCATTTGCTTAAATAGCAAAAGAAAAACTCCACTAGTGTTTTCACGACTTCCATAAAAAAAGGGATAAAATTGAGAGAGACTGATAACAGCAGTCAAAGGAGAGAACAATGTCAAATTTACCTTCCCTCCCACAGATGCTTAATTAGGAACAGCCTCACATTAGCGTTAACTTTTTTTTTGTAATTAGATGCAAAAGTAATATAATACAAAGTATAGTGTTATAAAAATACATACAAAAATCTAAATATAAAAAAAACTTTCAAGGATTTACTATGCCGATGAACGTTGTGAAAAGCGTCCATAGTATTGTATGTAAGAGTAACTCTGGTACTCTTTGGAAACATTTCTTATAATTATCATCAATACTCATAACAGTGTTTTTTTTTTTTTCCAGGATTATTTTAATAATTAGAAAGTTCAAGAGAACAGCATTTATTTAAATAAATAAATACATACAAACATATACATATGTTTTTTAATATTTCAAAAGAAAACAATTATTTTAAATAATACAATTTTTTTTTTTCGAAAATATTTAGTTTTTGCTGTACTTTGGATCAAATAAATAAAAATGCTTGGCTTCTTTAAAAAACATTAAAAATCTTTCTGTTCAAAAACTTTTGACTGGTAGTGTATACCAGTCTATATATCAGACTACAAACTTTTGAATGCTAGTGTATGAGCAAAAAGCTGTTTTCAAATTTACAAAAGTAAGAAACTATATAAAATGACATGAAGGTGAGAAAACGACAGAACTCTCTCACCCTCAGCCCAAACCAATAAAGGTGTTAATATGCTTTGTTTTAAAACTAAAGAAAGTGTATAAAACAGCGAAGCTAAGGAAAAGTTTAGCAGTTGTTGCCTTAAAGAGTGTGTTAAAAGGATAGTTCTCCCAAAAATGAAATTTATGTCAGTAATTACTCACTCTCATGTTGTTCCAAACCCATAACACTTTCACACATCTTCGAAACACAAATTAAGATATTTTTGGTTCAATTTGAGAGCTTTCTGACCCTGCATAGACAGCAACACAACTGACATGTTCAAGGTCCCGAAAGGTAGTAAGGACATTGTTAAAATAGTCCATGTGGCATCAGTGGTTCAACCTTAATTTTATGAAGCTTTAAGAATACCTTTTGTGCACAAAGAAAATAAAAGTCGTTATTTTTGTTTTCTTTGAGCACAAAAAGTATTTTTGGAGCTTTAACCACTGTTGAACCAACGTCCTTACTACCTTTCTAGGCCTTGAATGTGGTAGTTGTGTTGCTGCCCATGCAGGGTCAGAAAGCTCTTGGATTTCATTAAAAATATCTTATTTTGTGTTCCGAAGATGAACAAAGGTCTTACAGGTTTGGAATGATATGAGGGTAAGTAATTAATAACAGAATTTTCATTATTGGGTGAACTAACCCTTTAAAGTGTTTCATTAGCCATTAAGCTCCAGCAGAGCTCCATATCCTAGCTCAGTTACATTCTCACCCCTCTCGCTCGATTCAATTCGGACTGTTCTTGGCTGTTTCTCCGATGCAGTAATGTTGCGCCACTCTGGTTAGCCTCACGCGTTTCTCAGTCTGTCTTTCCATATAAAATCAACGCTTAATAGCAGACTGCGCAACTGTTTGCAGGGGCCCCGAATTTCTGCGGTGCTCATAATTGCACCAAGCACAGCAAGCCGTTTACCATCGCTGCAAAAAGCATAATTATGCGATGCTGTTTTTATTAAGCCAAGCGAGCAATTAAAACGAAAAGCAATTTCTCTTTATAATGGCATTCTCCCCTCTCATTTGGACGCATCCGAGAAACGTTAGTTTTACACGGGGAGGCAACTTGCTGAATCATGTCCTCTTATAAACCGCTGTTTAGAGTTTGGTCACATAATGAAGCCTTCCATGTGCCGAAAAACAGGCCTCATCCGCCCAGCTATTAGGATCCCACATGTGTTCATCAGTACGCATGTGTACATTTGGGTGTAATTCCTTGTACTTGTTTGCGTTCGCTTGCCGCAAACATATGAGCGAAGAAACAAATAGGACTTGCTTTGCCTCTCCACAAACAAATATAATAAGAAGGACATTCCAGTGTGTACTGGCGCCCCCCCAAATCCAAGCGGTTCGCCGAGTGGGTCGCTGCATGTACGCTCCAATCCTGACAACCGCAGGCATACGAGAGCGGGCACACCAAGGGGACGGCAGCCGTGGTGGGTATGTCACGCATAGCTTTATGATTGCTAAACAGCGGTTTAGGCGTATCTGAGTAATTTACGATCAAACTCTCAGACGCTCGTTCTACTAGTAATCACACATTGCACGCAGAGCGCAAGGGAGGGACCACACATGTTTGTTTCGATAAAGACAGACAAATTAGATGACAGCTTTTAAGCCCAACCATCACTTTCACACTAATTACAGCCCTGTCGATGATGAAAGAAACACACCCAGACGCACACAAATAAATTTGTTACCTCTCCGAGCGCTGTGCAGTGAGCAAACACAACAGCTGGAGAATATATAGATATATGTGTGAGTGTTTACGGAGAGCAAGTCCAGGTGTTTGCCCGTGAGCACTGGAGCCTTTGGTGAAACACATAAGAAGCTCTAGCCAGCGATGCTAAAACACCCTTCACAGGCCGGAAGAAAAACACACTGAACCATCGGCTCCGTACGGGTGCGTACCTGTGTGTTGTTACGGCTTTTTCATTAACCCGTCCTACTTACTGGCACACAAACGTGGTTCGGTTAATTAAACCGATCAGTTAGCGAGAGCATCAAACCCTCAAGCGTAGAAGAGTGTGTGTGCATGATATCTCCATCCTTACGGACTGTAAAGGTCTCCCCAGCATCAGAGCTGTCATGTGCAGGGTGAGCCTGTCCGTTCTCATTGAAGATAGACGTTAACGGTCTTTTTTCCTCTACTCGGGGACAGCAGCTCTATTGTCTGTCCTCTGTCAGACCCTGGTGGGAGGGACACAGTCACTGCTGGGACAAAAGATACGCCGCAGGATTGACAGCTATGGAGACACCCCGTTCCTCATGAGACGACAACCGGTGGAGGGAATTTGTGTGCCAATGAAAGTGAGACTGAGGAATAAAGACGGAGGGAAAACCAACTGTGAATGTGTTAATATGCAATATGTGGTATATTCAGTTCTTGGGAATGGTACTTTGTGTTACTCCTAAAAAATGCAGACTGTGAATTAATGGGAATTAATATGTTGGTTTTTGTTAGTTACCTTTGCATTACGGTTAATACATTTTTTTTTTAATATTGCAATGATAGTAATTCCCTATCCCTCGAATATTATCATCTTTCCTAAATGCTAATGGTATCATTTCCTTGATTTCATAATCAGTTAGCACTACACTACCACTGTTTTTAGCTTTGCAAATGTAAACTTGTTAACTAAAAGCTAAATTAAAACTATTAAAAATAGTTTTCAGTAACTGAAACAAAGATAAAATAATATAAATATAAAAATCTGATGAAATGTTGACTTAGAAACTAGCCACTTAAAGTGAAAAGTAAAAAATAATGTGTAGCAAAAGCTTACATAAGCAAAATTAAACATATCTTGTCTCTCTTTACACACACACACACACACACACACACACACATATATATATAAAAAGCAATATATATCAAAAATCGCTTCCAGTATCTGAAATAAAGCTAAAATAATAATAATAATAATAATAATAAAAATAAATATTAGATGAAAACTTTAAAAAATAAGTAACATTATAAAAAGTTACCTTAGAAATTAACCAGTTAAAGTCATTTTTTTTTTCACTAAAACTGAAACTAAAATAAACCTTAGCAAAAGCAAAATTAAACATATTTTCTGTTTCAAAAATATTAACTGAAGTAACTGAAATAACGCTAAAATAATAAAATAATAAAATATACATTCTAGATTAAAAACTTAAAAAAATATATGTTGCTAACCAGTTAAAAGTAAAAAAAAAAAATGAATAAATAAAATGGAAACACAAATAAAGCTTAGCAAAATTCAATAAACATTGTCTGTTTAAAAAAAGATATTGGAAGCAAAATTTAAAAAAGTAACTGTAACTGAAACAAAGATTATATAAAATATAAATATTAGATGAAAAAAAAAAACACCTAAAGTAAAAATTTGAAATATTTAAATAAAATAAAATAAGCTTAGCAACAATTAAACTGAAATATATTATTAAAAAATATTAAAAGCAAAATATAAATATAAAAAAGAAAAGTACAAATTTTAAATGTTGTCTTGGAAACTAACCAGTTAAAGTAAAACAAACAAATTATAAAAATTAGGGCTGCAACTAACGATTATTTTAATAATCGATTAATCTGTCGATTATTTTTTCGATTAATCGATGAATCGGATAAAAAAAGGGATTTACAACCCTTTATTCAAAAACAGAACTAAAATCTTTAGAAAGTGCACGAACATGTTGCTCCTTGAACTGTTATAATAATAATAATAAAATAAAAATGGACTAACACAAAAAACATACACATGTATGCTTTACATCTGCCAAATATATAGACTAAATAAACTAAAATTACTATCCGTCAAGACAGCGGCTTGCTGTGGTGTACATGCTGCATTTCCCATCAAGAAGCCTCTCAAATTAAATTCCTCAGTGCGCATTAAAAAAGTCATGTGACTTTGCACGCTGGAACGGGATAACTTGACTAACTTTCTGCTACATTCATTCTGCCATGGCGGTGTTTAGTGTCCTGCCATCAGCAGCGACCAGCTGGAAGAGTTCCGCATTCAAATGCACGCAAAACTGGCCTCAAAGCCCCAGCAAAAGTAATTACCATGAATGTGTCAAGGCAAAAATTAAGAAAATATTAGAATTACTTATTAATAAACTAGTATTTTCTGATTCAGTGTTGCAAAGATGAAATTGATGATCCTGCCATCTGCTCATTAATGCCTAATGCATCTTTATGGATTAGCTAATGAAAGAGTTTTGTTTTCGATTTTAATTATTTCGTTTTATAGTAAAATAATAATTTAAAGCTTTCTATAGATATTGTGTTTGTGAGGCAATTACCTGGGTTTCGGTTAATTATTGTGAAGCGCTCCTGTTTAAACCAAAGATATCAAGCGTATTCTGTTTGTTTTCTTTAAGAGCACATTTTGTTGATACTGTTAGTACACACAAACTAAGGTAGACCCTTTACAGTTCCGGCCCGGGTGGTAAATTACTCTTACCTTTATGCATGAGCAAAAAAGAAATTCCACATTGCACTGGCGTCTCCATGTCCTGCAAAGCGCGCTTCTCTCCGCACAAACTTTGGAATTATCTTGATTGAATGATTAAACTAATATTGTGATATGTTTTAAGTTTTTTATATCAATGGATTTTAATTTAAATCGCGATGAATTAAGCAGGCTTTTGATCTGTCTGCCGCTGTTTGCTAGGTATAACTTTAAAAAACAAAAACTTGAATTTAACAAACAAAAAGTGTTCCAAATATATCTCTAAATTAACTTTATAAACTAAAGGAACGAAAATAAATGTAATCACTTTGCTATTAAAAACAGCAGCTGTGTAATGAGGAAGAGAAAGAGAAAAAAAGACAGTCGGACTGGAAATTCAGTCGGCCAAAAATTGATGAGCTGTCGGACATTTTTACAAGGAATGTTTGTTTAATAGCCTATTTAATACTCTAAGGCTACTTTCTTAATTAAATACATTATTTCTTTGATTTATGTTAGCGTTTTTAGGCTGCTTGTTCGCTGACTGAAGTGTAGGCTATATATAAAAAAAACAACGTGCCACCGTCACAGCCCTATTCAAAACTGAGACGATTTCACCTCAGCAGAGCTCCTCTTTCTCCTTACGGTTGTGGTATGTTTTCGACACATTATACAGACAGACAGTGTTACAAAAACTATAGAAGTAGTTTTCTCCATCTCCACTATCCAACGACCCGTACAGCAGCTGTTTTGCGATCGAGCATTGGCTGCTGTGAAAGTACGCTAGCCATAGTAGGCTTAAATGTCAAACATGTTTGATATAAATCGGGGCAGCATATATATATAATGTAGAAACGGTACTTTATGCTCAAATGTTCCAGTTTTGCGCATAAGTTAAATTCGCATTTTTGGATGGAAACACAGCTTATGAGGTGCCGAACTCTGCTGGCATCAGTGCGGGAGAGAGACCGAATGTGTCCACTCCGCTCTGCGCTCAATTTTTTTTTAAAATATATATAATAACAACCAAATGTCTCTGCGTCGCGCGACACAACGAATCGATTATGAAATTCGTTGCCAACGCTTTTAGTAATCGATTTTTATCGATTTTATCGATTCGTTGTTGCAGCCCTAATAAAAATGAAACAAAAATAAAGCAAAATTGAATGAAATATGTTTACACTTATGACAAAAGCACATAAATTACAAAATCTTAATTAAAAAGAAAAAGTAAAATTGAAACCAAAATAAAACTTAGCAAAATTAAACAAAAATATTTTTACAGTTATGACAAAAGCACATAAATTACTAAATCTTAAAAAAAAAAAAAAAAAACTAAAATTGAAACAAAAAGAAGCTTAGCAAAATTAAACAGAAATATTTTTACAATTATGACAAAAGCATGTAAATTACTAAATATTTGGGGGGAAAAAATTTGAAAACTTAGCAAAAGCTTAGCAAAATTAAACAGAAATATTCTGATTAAAGAAAATATTAAAAGCAAAAGATGATTAAATATTAACTATTTCGAGTAACTGAAATAAAGCTAAAATAATATAAAATATAAATATCAAATGAAAAAAGTAAAAATGTTGAAATATTGCTTTAAAAAATTTTTATATATTATAGTGCAAATTAAAAAAGTGACATGTTAATATTTTCAGTCCTCTGAAACAATCTGATTATTCAATGTGCGTTACTCGTAAAGCATTAACACTGACCTCATTTGTATTACCAAAACATAGGTGAGTTAGCAATCATGTTTGCCTATGTGTGTAATGTTTAGTGTTTGATGTTCTAGTCTGTGGAGAAACTT